>NW_027530368.1:16969632-17223516 GCF_008692635.1 Crocuta crocuta | reverse complement strand
TAATTCTATAATATATAACACATAATTATATAGTAATATATATAATTATATAAAATATGTATCTGTTTAGAGATGGGGGTGGAGGGTCAGGTCTTGTGTAAAAATATTTCAGATGAATTCTGTTTCTTCTATAATTCTCTGTGGTCATAGATAAGACCTTGCCTTCTTACTTAAGAGCAAAAGGTCTGTTGGAAGAAGGTCTTAAACTTTCTCTTTAAACTCTCACCATTCCCATCATTGACTTAAGAACTGTGTCTATGTGTAGAAAAATCAATAGACTGATTAAAACAGAAAAGTTTAGATCAAGTCTCAATTTATCTGGACTGCAAGTACTCATGCAGATGGAGCGAGAGCACTCGCTGTTTGTTCTGCTTCCTCGTGTGGTTCTTGGTTAGACCTGTTCTCTCGTCACTGTTTCTGTCCCCCTTTAACAAAAGCCCATCCCCCACTGACACAAGAAGTTTGTTTTGTTTGTTGATTTCTTGGTGAACTTTCCTTTGACAATTACTGCACCTTTAGTCAACTCTTTGAGAAACATCTGTTTCAGTGTCGAGGTTACCTTGGGGTGAGAAATTATGTATATAAGCTTTGAAATGGGACGTGAGAGAAAATTGGTAGCACACCTTTTTCGGGCATGATTTTGGCAGTCTTTTGTTTCCTTATCTCCTGGATTATCTATTTAAAAAAATCAAATGGTTGTTCTTGCTCTGGCAGCTATAACTAATTTTTCTCCAGACAAAATTGTATTGGCTGTTACTGGTTACATTTAAAAAACCTCCAAAGATAGAGTGATCCTCTTAAAGAATATTTATTTTTATTTAAAAATATAATACATCAAAGAGAAGCAGTTACACTTGAAACAAGACATAAAATCTTTTCATTGAATTCAGAAGGAGGATAATTTGCTTTAGTTCACTGTCACTCTGGATGCCAAGAATAAGAATAATTTCCATTTTCTTCCTCTTTGAGCATCAGAAATAAAGATGAGAAATTTCAGTTATAAGTGAAGTCTTAGAATTTTAATTTTACTCAGAAACTAAAACTTCCTCAGTATAATACCTTTTCTTCATTTTGTTCCACATCTTGTGGAAGTCCTGAATTCAGGGATGTTCTTACATTTACTGAGTGTTAAGGATTGAATGTGTCCTCTCCCAAATTTATACATTGAAATCCAGATCCACTTCCAATGTAATACTATTAGGACCTAATTATCAATTAGATAATTGAGAGGTAATTAGGTCATGAGGGTAGAGCCCTCATGAATGAGATTAGTGCTCTTATAAAAGGGACCCCAAAAGAGCTCACTCCCTGTCTTTCTACCATGGGAGAATATGAGTTTGCAACCCTGAGGAGAGCTCTGACCACAATGTGACCATGCTGGCACTTTGATCTTAGACTTCCAGGCTCTAGGCTGTGAGAAATAAATTTGTGTTATTTATAAGCCACCCGATCTATAGTATTTTATTATGGCAGCTTGAACTGATGAACACACTGAATTTGCTTCTTCAGGCCAACTCCAATATGGTTTAAAAATAATTTATTTTCTCTGTAGATTTCTCAATATAATAATTGTTCTAGGGTGCCTGGGTGGTTCAGTCAGTTAAGCGGCCGACTTCAGCTCAGGTCATGATCTCATGGTTTGTGGGTTCAAGCCCCGTGTCAGGCTCTGTGCTGACAGCTAGCTCAGAGCCTGGAACCTGCTTCAGATTCTGTGTTTCCCTTTCTCTCTCTGACCTTCCACTGCTTACGCTGTCTCTCTCTCTCAGAAAAAAATATAATAATTGTTCTATGGCTACCTTATTTGTTTTGGAAATTTTGCTTTGTTGTTTACATTCATAATAAAAAATTCTTGACAAAATTTAAAGTATTCAACAGAAACCAGCATATTATACAATAATTATTTATTACTAAGTAATAAACAACTGTGTTTACACTGATAATGGAAATAAAACCAACACAAATATGGCAGACCCTCATTTTCTAAAGAAATATATCTTTATTGACTTTTTCCATTTTCTTACAAATCAGTTAAAAAATCCATTCTTGAACTTGCATGCTGTTCAATGTTATGATGGCTGCCTCCCTATGAGACTGTTGGTGAGCTGTAGTAAGTTTCCTTAAGCACCACAGAAAATAATCATTGCTTTGTCCCACTTTTACAGAAAAGAATCCAATCCAAGTTTCATTGGATAGAGTATGCTTAGCTCTCTTGAAGAAGACCAGTTTAGTGGATTAATGTATAATTTACATACAGTAATAAAGACAAACTTTGAATCTTTACAGATTAAATGCCCACTTTATACCATGGTGTCATTGTTTGAATTATTGGTGAGTGTACAGCATATAGATGTAGATGTACTAGATACGTCTATAAATAAAATAGTGCTTTATGGTAACAATATTCTTTGGCTGATTTAAATGCCTATAGTGGACTCTTTTAAAAGACTAAAAAGAAAATGGCCCCACTATTATTGTCAATCTTAACACTGAGCTTGTGCGGAAGGTTCCTATACTGTTGACTGTTAGCATCTCCAGGTCCACGATATATTCTCTTGGTCCTGATAGTGACTTCACCAGCACAAGCATTGCACTTACAGGACTTGTTTGCTAAAATAAAAGACAAAAGAGGAAGAGAGAGGATAATTTTTCTTGATTTGCAGTTTCTATTATTTGTGAATATACCTAGTCCTATAAGAATTAGGGGAAGAATTTTGAGGATATGATAAAAGTCATTACTTAATTCCTTCTTGGTTTCAACTTTTCTTGGTTCTTTTTCCCTTATCCACACATAGTCATTAGTTCCAAGTTATAGGGACCTGCTTTTCTGATAGTTCTGTGTTTTCTATACATTCCTCACTATTGATGTTTCTCTTCACTTTTATTGATAGTACCAGTCTTTAGAGACTGCAGTTAAGGAGAGAATCTGATAATGTTTGAACTGTTAAACAAAATTATCATCCTTCACTTCTTAGCATTATGTGTTTGTTTACATTCTAGGAGGTGAAGAGACATGTTAATAGTTAATTTCAGTAGAATATGGCAAATGCTAAGATATATGAGGTTATGTAGGATATGTATGAAGATACATTTGGTGAAAAATACAGGGGAAAAGAGAAAGGACCCTAAAGCATTGAGGGAAGACTTCTGAATGTATGAGGATAGTCACCAAAGATAATTGGAAGTTTTGTAACAAAGTATGTTCAGGAGAACTGAATGCAGTTTCATTTTGATGAAGAATGTAATGAGAGCTGGAAAGTACAGGGAGATGAGTTTGAAAGGGTGGTTAGTAGATATGTGAATCTGAATGCCAGAGGAGAGCAGGGATAGAGACAGAAGATTGGGATTTAGCAGTCACTCCAATAGGTAGACATTAGACTAAGACGGAGAATGTATATGTGATAAGGTTGGATCTGGGAGAGGCCAATATTTAAGGAGTGGGCAGAGGAGAAGCCATTGAGGGAAGCTGAGAAGAAAGATGATTAAGTGGGAAACAGATGAATGGCTAGCACTGTCCAATAAAGTAGGGAGGCTGAGGGAGACTGGAACTGAAAAATGCCCTTTGGATTTAGCAGTATGGATCCTTCAGGAGGGTAATGGGAACAGAAGATAGAGGGGTGACCAGAAGGCAAGAAAGCAGAGATGGTGTTTACAGGCTATGGTTTAAGAACCTTGGCTGGGAAGGGAGAGGAGAAAGAAGGCAACATTTAGAGGGAGTCAAGTTGAATATGTAGGTGGTAAATGGGAGTTTGATGGAGCAAGGTTCTAGAGGAGATGGAAGGAAAAACACAGGTGGTGGACTGGCCTTGATTGACAGAAGTGAAACCTTATCTTGGAAGAACTCAAGGGAGAAGGTAAGAAGGGGGACACGTGAACTTAAATTTGCAGGGGTGAGTGGGAAATTCAGGTAACTCATGCCTGTTGGTCTCAGTGGTTTCAGAAAAGTAGGGGAAGGGTCCAAACTGAAAGGATGTCCAAAGTGAACTCGGCTTCTTCTCTACACTGGTTCCTTCTTTCCTATATTAATAAATGGCACCACCACCATTTACTATTGTTTAAGGCAGAAAGTTATCTTTGGAGGTTATCTTTGGTGCTTCCTCCTCCTCCACCTCTCCATAGCCAATGACTTACCAACTCATATAGTTCTTCCTATATCTTCATAACTCTTTTCACTGTTTTTGGACTCACTGCTACCACTACCACCTTAGTACCCCATCTCTTGAACTACTAACTGGTCTTTTCATTTCTATTCTTGTTCTACTCCAATCCAGACTCTGCCATGTAGCCAGGTATCATTTCTAACATGAAAATCTGATAGCAACTCCTCTACCTGAATTCTTAATACCATCTGTAAGGCCCTGCTCATCTCTCTAGGCTTCTCTCAAGCCACTCCACTGACTGCACTTGGAGTTTCAGACCAACTGGACTGCCTCTCCCCCCTCCCCCCCTTTTGCTAGTCTTTAATTGCTAGTCTTCAGCTTAAGTCCACTTCTTTAGGGAGGCTTCCAGACCATTCCTATCTTCTTAGCAGTTGACTTGTTAGGGATCCACATGCACTTGCACCTCCCTATTGTGACATTCAGCATAGTGTGAGCACTGGCTCAGTGTCTTGAGTATGAACTCCACTGGGGCAGGAATTGGCTTGGTTTTATTCACTGTTGTGTCTCTAAGATCCAGGATGGTGCTTGCCTCTTGAACATAATAGTAATTCCTTGAAGGTTTTGGTTGAATTAATTCTTTCATTTAAAAATATGTTTTGAGCCCCTGCTAGGTGACAGGTACTTTCCTTGTGCTGAGTATAGAAGAGTGAACTGACAGGTGAAGTTTGCTCTCACTGCACCCATTCTGTAGTGGGTGACAGACCAATGAATACTATGCAAAGTGGGGATAAAGGCTGTGAAGAAAATAGGCTCAGTAAGGCATAGATACTTGGTGGTATGGGAGGGGAGGATGGTATTCTGCCTTAAAGTTTGTGTACTACTTCTTTATAATATGTCTCCTTTTCAAGGGAAGAACATTTTCTCAGTATTCTCAAAAAAGGAATATAAATAAAATTGTATATCTTACGGAAACTTCAAAGACCAGGTCCAGGATCATGACCATCAAAAAACTTTCTTTGGCTATTCCAGCCAATGTTAATTCTTTGATGTCTTGGACCACGGAATTAGACATAAAATCGCTCCCTTCCCCTGCCCAAAGGTGTTAACTTTCACCACACAGCAATATTTAAAGCTGTTTAAAATAAGTAACTGTATTACATGCACCTGCCATTAGGCTGAGCATATAGTAGGTGCTTAATTAAGGCATGATGATTGATTCTTATGCCTTCTACGCAAGTGGACTTTCAGTAGAGAAATTTTGTAGCATTTAACCCCACTACTTTTTGAATTACGTGATAAGAAATAATCTTAGAATCACTTCTTATTTCAAATAGATTTTGTTTAAAATTAGTTAAAATTTAGCCTGGGATTATAAAAATTGGCAATGTTTTAAATCATTCATAGAAAAAAAAGATTTTACTTGAGAAAAACATTGAGAATTTGTATTTGAAAATATCAAGTCGATAAATGCACTGATATGAGCCATAAAACTTTTAAAGTGCTATGTTTGTTGCAAGGGAAATAACATGCTGGAACTTTGCTTAACTGTCAATTACGCTAGAAATTTTATTTTCTTAAACTATAGCTAAAAGTTCAAAATGGAAAATTATTTTTTAAAAAGATTTTGAGAAGAACCTGTTTTATTGCCATGGGTTACAAATAATGTCATTTGTTTGGACCAGAATTATTAAATTGGTATTATCTCAGCTGTGTGAAATTAATTTAGAGTAAACTTCTTACAAATATCTAGTATATCTCAAATTGAAAGCATCAAATGTTAAAGGAATTTATTCTTAGCTATTAGAAAAAAAAGAATAGTAATAGATTTGGGGTTGGATTTTTCTCTTCAGAAGTTGGTCATAAGAAATTAATCATTTCTAATTTACTGGCAAAGAAACAGAATCACATAATTCTGGAGTTGGAAGGGAACTTAAAATATCAAAGAACAGGATAAACATGTAAACATTAAAAATCTGTAAACTTCACCACAAAGATGAATTTCCCAATTTACTTTTCATGATCTCAAAATGAAATATTGACTTTAAAATTTGATTAAAAATGAAGAGTGCCCAAAGGACTTTTGAGAAAATTGTAACTGGATGAATAACATCCTTAGCGTGAAACAGTTACCGTAACCCTGCAAACTGCTTGGTGGGGTGCCATCATTTTCATATGAAGTGGTGAGCCGTATTTGAAATATGTCAGAATTTTAACCTCACATGAACTTTCTGAGCTTTTGCAGGGGGCCTGGAAGGCTGAGGCATCAGAGTCAGGGAGATCTGCTTGGAAGCCCTTGGAAGGATGAGTGGGTGCTACGAGCCAGTTTAAAGGAAGAGAGGCAAGGGCATGGGGAAGCAAAGATAGCCCAGAGATACCACAAAGAAAGAAATGGCAGAATTTAGAGACAGATTTCCTCTAGTCAGTGAAGGAAACGGAAAAAACAAAGGTGACCTCACATCGTGTCCCTGGAAGTTGCCAAGAACGGTACAACTCCTGGCACAATTGGTGCAGGGGGTTGGGCTCATTTTTCAGGGACTTCCAGGTTTCAGTTTTTGATGTGAATAGAAATAATTTTGCAGATATGATGAGAAATTTATGATTTTTGAAAAGTGCTCTGGGAATTATTTTCTATGTACAATTAAATAACTATCACTAATTTGTGGTATCTATTTGGTGTGTGTGTGTGTGTGTGTGTGTGTGTGTGTGTGGTCTTGTGTTTTTCTGGTCACACACAACTCCATTAGAGTCTTCAAGTTGGTTTCTGAGTGACTTTAGAGAAGCTCTTAAATCTGAATCTCACTTTTCTGTAGAGATAGAGAAGAAATGTTAGTATTTCTCTGACAGTGTTACCAAGGGGATTAAACGAGATAATGCACAGAGGAAGACCTTACACAATACTTGCACATAAAAATTCTTTAAATGTTAGCTTTCCTTCCAAGTGAACAACCACCAAACAGCAACAGCACACTTGTACCTTTCCCAACAGCTATGGCTGCCCTCAGTGTACTCACTCTTAGGTAGAACTCTCCATTTTCATTTCCAGATTTAATCCGAAAAGTATTGATAGTGTTGGCATAAATGGTTGTGGCCTGTATCTGGAAGATGTCAGATGGCACAGACCTATCAGATCGAATGCTCATGTATTTGTAGACTATGGACTGGGGAAGTTCTCGGCATACTGCACTCGAGACTGGGCAAACACATCGGCTGCAGAGAAAAACAAATATTTCCCAGTTTAGCCTGGTAAGACCAGAAGCTTCTTACTTTAAAAAGTTCTGATTTTTTCTTACTTCTCTGATGTTAGAACGTAGGGATCTTGACAAGGATTTCGTGGGTAACAACGGAAGCCACCATGATAATTCCAACACATTTCATCTTCCCGACATTCATTTGTGGTCTCACACTCATTTATATCTGTAGACACATAGGGTCAAAGAATTTACTGATCTAAGTAAATTATACCAGTGGCAGATTCAGATTTGCATAGTAAGAGGTGTACTGGGGATCTGGGCTAAATTTAATTTGCTTTTAGACACAAGACTGAGTAGGACCTGAGTTCATTGCATTTAATTCAGGACAGATGTAGCTGAGTCATTCCAGACAGATTAGTATGTGTCATTTCATAATATTTTTTTATCAAGTACCTATTGTTCATCTGTTGAATTCAAAGCCAAACGTTAGCCCATTTACCGTGCTCATAAAAAAGTGAAAGACACCAGTTCTGTTCTTGCCCTTGGGTAGATTGTAATTTAGTTAAGAATATAGATATGGCAATAGCTAATTATAAAATAAAATGGAATTAAGTAAGAGATAGATAAGTGCACTAGAAGATTAGAAGCAGAATAAATTCTGCCTGGAGGGTTAGAAGGCTGGAGGAAGGAAGAGGCATTTCAGTTTGGCCTTGAAATGTGGTGGTTAGACAGGATTTTCATGGTTGGGGTGGGGAGGGCCTTCCAGGCTGAGAAAGCAGCAAGCAAAACCTATGGAGAGGGCATCTGACTGTGTGGCTCAAGACTTCCCAAAGGGCGCCTGTGTGGCTCAGTCGGTTAAGGGTCCAACTTCGGTTCAGGTCATGATCTCACGGTTCGTGGGTTCGAGCCCCGTGTTGGGCTCTGTGCTGACAGCTAGCTCAGAGCCTGGAGCCTATCTTGGATTCTATGTCTCCCTCTCTCTCTGACCATCCCCTGCTCATACTGTCTCTCTCTCTTTCTCAGAAATAAATAAAACATTTAAAAAAAAAAAAAGAGAGTTCCCAAGAGAGGTAAGGCCTAGAGGTGTGGTTTCTGTAAGCACAGCATGCAGGTAGAGACCTGATGCTCTGGGAGTGGATGACACTCTCCGGAGGAGGCACAGCACAAGAAGTGAAGCTATGAAGTGTTCCATCTTGGGCAGGATAGCTATTTAGAGACAGTGTGGAAGAAGGGGCTCTGGTGAGAGGCAGAACAGGAAAAGGCAGTGCAAGGAAGCCAGAAGGGGAGAGAGCCCTAGATAAAGAGGGCTGTAGAAAGGCCAGGCTGGACAAGGACTGATTTTAGATTTGGGAATTAGGAGCCTACAGATGACATCTGAGAGAACACTTTCACTAGAGAGCCACTATATTTACAACAACAACAATAATGAAAATTATATTAATGTTAATATCCCTGGCTATGTCTATCTCCGTTACGTTTGAATAATGATTTAGATTTTATCCAATATAAGCCTTTTCTGAATCATTCCTGCTCATAATCAGATACTTTCATTCATTAATTTATTCATTCCATAAGTAATTTACAGAAACCCTGCTGTAAGCCAGCAATGGGCTAGTTGCTGGGATTTAATCTGTTTTTCCTATCAGAATCTCGTGTTCTTTTTGGGAGACCTCTGTTGCTTTCTGCTTTGTATTGTTGAAATCTGCAAGTTTGTCTTAACCCTTCTATTAGCTTATAAACCCCTTGAGGGCAGGGCTATAGTATCCAACTTTATATCCCTTCATCACCTAGCATTAATGTAACTCAGGGGCGTGTGGCTTTTAAGAAATATTAAGTTGAACTAAGTTGTTCTTCACACAAATTATGTAGAAATAGGTGAGAAAGATATTATCTCTATTTGACATGGAAGAAAAACAAATAAAGGTTAAGTAAATGGACCAAGTTCATACAGTTAGTGACAGGCATCTTTCCACTGTAAGGTACTGCATCCCCTAAATGGGAATAATTCCATGCCTTGTCTTTGGAGGAAAGAAAAATGTTCTTTTCCTTCCAAACTGGCCAAAGCTATCTGGAACCCAAGAGAGACTGGAAGATTCCAACAGTTTCCAAGAGTCAGTTATAAGAAGTGTCTTCTTTTGGAGGAGCTATGGCTAAAGAAAGAATTTAGAACCCTTAGAAGAAATTACAATTATTTTTCAATATTCTTCACTCTGAAAAATAAAGACGCTGTTTAGCTACAAGGAAAACTGACTGGTTTGTTATATGGAGACCAAGAAGGGCAAAAAGAAACTTTATATAATAATTTCATTTATTATTGCCATTAATTTAGGGCCTAGTATAATTAACAACTTAATCATTCTGGAATGTTTTTCAAAATTATTAATAGTGTTAAAATATTTAATGAATGTGTGTCTGTGTATTCTCTCTGTTTCTCTGTCTTTCTCCTTCTCTGTGGCCTCCTCCACCCCACCCAAACACATACAGTGTTTTCATTTTTGCAAGGCTGTGGAAATGAGAACAGTTATTCATCCTCAAAATGAACTTTTGTGTAAAGGTAAGAATCTGAACTCTTTTGGTTTTACTTTAGTCTATGGGCGAGGTTGGAAAGAGATGATTTTAGTGGAGAAAACCAATTGCTTTGTACCTTAAAAGAATGTTAAGTCTCTCTCATAAAAAATGTTTTTGCCTTAACCAAACATTCTGGAGCTGCATATCTTCAAGATATAGCACTCGTGAATCCCTTATTTGCAATTCTAGTGCATTTTTTACCTTTAATTGTAACAGATATGTTTTCATATTCATAGAGTAGGCAGGTAAGATACCACTGTATGTTAATATGCTTCTGTCTTTTGCTGAGTATCAAATCCATTTGTGGCCAAAAACACATAGAAATTTTTTTTTTTGCAAGACTCCAGGGAAATTGGTTAGGATATCCCACTGCTAACATTTTCTTCCATGTAATATTCATGTTAAAAGTCTCAAGCTTTAGAAAGTAAAATTATTGGAATGCAATGTTTTCCCACAATTAACTTTAAAGTCCCCAGTAACCTGGAAAAGGGGATAAAGGTGTTCATTGTGCAATGAATGGCATTCTGATTATGCTCATAGTTAGTGGGTGGAGTCTAGTTGAATGACCATATGCATACTATAAAATTCCAGGTCGTGGGTGTTCCTCTGAGTTAATGTTTTCCTGTAAAATCATGATATAGACTGAGAATCGCTAGTGTCTCCTTTCCTTGGTTATTCCTTTTCTGAAGGATTTTACTGCCCTTGTATGTCCTTTCTCAGTTTTGATTAAAGTGGACTCTCTAGAGAAGATTTGCTACTAGTCACTTACATGGCTAAGTACATTTTACAAAAACATCTTGGGGGTGCCTGGGTGGCTCAGTTGGTTAAGTGTCTGGTTTTTAATTTTGGCTCAGGTCATGATCATGCTGTTTGTGAGATCAAGCCCTGCGTTGGGCTCCACGCTATCAATGCGTGGCCTGCTTGGGATTCTCTCTCTTCCCTTCTTTCTGCCCCTCCCCTGCTCATTCTCTCTTTCTCTCAAAATAAATAAATTTTAAAAAATCTTGGATTGTAAGGCTTTATAATTTATGTAAGGCCTCATAATTTTTATGTATATTATTTCATTTCATTCTCACAACTCCCTTTTCCAAATGAGAATGTTAAGGCTCAGAGACATTTGTTAATTAGTTTGGAATTGCACAGATAGAAGGCAGTATAGCAAGTACTCAGATTTTCTGTCTTCAAGTGTAGTCATTTTTTTTTTCACTCATTGACTGGTTTTTGTAAATGTAAGGGTTTATACTAGCCTTTTTAGGATTATCTGTATTTTTGGTTCTACCTGAGCAGACTTTTCCCTTTTAATGAAATTTTGAACTACATGTAGCATTGGAGGTATATAGGTGTGAAGATAACCTGAATGTTTATTTTAAAACTGGACCCTAGGATATTAATTATTTTTGGATCAATAGATTTTTTTTTCCTGAAGAATTCAAGCACATTTAATATGCATGAGGATGATTTTCTCTCTCAGTACCTAAATTACTACCCAATTTATAATCTTGGTGTTTTAGAGAATTGAGACTAGTTTGAGGTTTGCCTAACCCACATATTAAGTTTATTCTCTGGACTCAAATTCGTGGTGAAATATTTTAATAATTGAATCTTTTCAGGTGGGTGATTAGATGTGCATCATAGAGATTCTATAGGCTATATAGAAGAGATATCAGTATTTTATTAACATTCTTTATATCTTAAGAAAGAAAAACAATTACTTTAAATTTCAAAAAAGTCAGTGTTAACTGAATAATATCCTTTTGATGAGATGTACATGTTGCAAGATGAGTAAGGGAAAAAAGAGCTCAAATCATATATGCAAGATGGAAAAAATGAAAGTTTATGGTAAAGAATCTTGTAACTCTGTCCCTGCTTTTCCTGGTTAAAAATGACACTTAACAGATATGAAAACAATAAACTTACCCTGACATGTTCTACTTCTCACCACTTGGTATCCTTGGGGGCACATACACGAGAATTTCCCAGGTTCATTGACACACTGATATTGACACAGGTAGCTTGAGGTTCTGCATTCATCAATATCTGTTCAATTAGACAAGAGCAAGGACACAGAGTTGAAAAACTTACAGGTCACTACTTTGGTAATATTTTTAAAGATAAGGTAAGAGGGTAAACATACTGTAAACTCTAACACAGGAGTATAATACTTTATAAGAATCTCAAAGGAAAATTGTACAATATCAGCTCATTTCCCCTAGAATTTTGGCACACATCAGTTTTACTCAATTATTGCTGAGAGTTTGGTGAATCTCAGACCTCACCATGCTGACTGAACAGACTGAATGAATGAATTGGGAATTCAAGGGAAGAATGCTTTGCATTTCTCAATGGTGATGTCCTTATAGTTTGCTCAGAAGGGCAGAAGCAGCTTTCCAGAGCCAGGCCCTTTTGGTTTTGAGCATAGTGGCATGCTGTGAGGCCTCTCCAGGTGGGGTATGACCTCTGTGGCCCAACTAAAGCTGGAAGAAAGTCAAAGACATTAAGTGTCAATGGCATTCCCCTCAGGATGTCTTATACCTTTTGAATTGCATAGTAGAACACTCATGGGCAATGGGCTCTGAAGGTCATCCTTTCAATTAAATGGCCCTCTTTTTACTCATGTGGAAAGTGAAGCCCAGGCAACTTAATAAATGTGCACCCAAGTCACACAGTGGTAGGAATAAGACTACAGGACAGGTCTCTTGGTTTATATTTTAACGTTTCTGACATATGACCAGCTCTCTTCAAACTTAACTGTGTGTATAAGTCACCTGGGATTCTTGTTAAATATAGTCTTCTGACTCAGTAGGTCTGGTCTGGGGCCCGAGATCTCTATTTCTTGCAAGTAGAGACAAGGAGGTATCAATGCTGCTGGCCATCAGATCACTTTGAGAAGCAAGACACTAGAACACCCTTTCTAATTATTAGACCCAGCCTGCATCTAATGTTTCAGTTATTTTGTTCCTTCTCCTTTCTATTGATGACATACTAAAAAGCCAATGTTATCACAGAACTTAATTAATTAAAGAATAGAACTTCCATGGATAAAAATTTGTTTTCATAAATAGGTACATAATTGGATAAAGAAACAGCAAGTATAGGGATTGAACTTATTACAAATTATTTGGAAAATATTTCACCTTCACAGTTGAGCCTGTCACTGCTTAGCTCATATCCTTGATTGCACTGACAGATGAATGAACCAAGAATGTTGTAGCATTGTTGAGCACATTGATTGCTGGCATCACATTCGTTTATATCTGAAAGGAAAAGTTATATGCACTCATATATCTACATCTTCAAACATATCCTAGCTTGTTTGTACCTATGTCATCTAATGATAAGTGAATAATTCCCTAGTTGGATTCTTTGCCCTGCAGAAGCTCACTGGAGAACATCCATTCAGGTTTCATATTTGTTGGAATAACTTCAAACGTCTGTCATACACTTCTTTTAGAAATACCAGAATATTTCTTTCTGGGAATGACAGTTAGTTTTGTGTTTGATGAATCTTTCCAAAAGAATTTAATGATTCTAATAAATATACATTCCAGCATCTATTTTCTTTTATTGTTGTTCAGATGCAAAGTGCCAAGTCTATAAATAATTGATATAAGACATTTGTACTGATACAGTCTCTCAGCATGCTGTGGTGAAGATTTATCTGTGCTATTTATTACTTTTTAAATGGGTTCTGTTAAATTCCATTACAATTATAGCATAAGCCGTTGAGACCCATACAGAGTTTTGCAATGCTCCAAGGCACTGAAAATATTGTGAAAAGGCATTTTTCCTGCACTAGATTCTTTCCATGTCATGCCAATCTTAAAATTTGTGCCGTGACACTGCATTCTGAAAGGGGAGAAGAAGCATGTAAAAATCAGATGCACTTTCAGTGGAAAGTTTATGTACTTGAACTTGCAGTAAACCTTTGGCACCTTCAGCGTTTATATCACACACTGCTGACTAATTGGTGTGTGTTTATCAGTTGATCTATAGTTTTTTATATTTTTGATACACCCACAGAGGACAACTAAAAACCAGCTTAACAAAGTTTCCATTCACATCTTGATGTGTTTTAAGAGACAAATTGGTTATTGTCTTTTCAGCTTTATGCAGGGAAGATGATGGAAACCAGTTCACCCAAGAACACAGACAGACTGGAAATAGCACAACATGGCTTGACGTTTGCTGTTTTTGAAGACAGAAATCAGTCAGTGTGGCGGCTCCCCAGAAGCTTACCTACACAGGTATAGTTGTTTGCGGCCAACTGAAACCCAGGACTGCACTGGCAATAAAATGATCCTGGCGTGTTCACGCATCTTTGGTGGCAATATGGAGGGATGGTGCATTCATCTATGTCTGGGTTATCAGGCACACACAAAAAGAACCAAATTATTAATTATCCATAGCTGTTAGCTCTTAAGTTCTCAGCAGGACATTATCTAGGAAACCTAGCTGGAGAAAATCTCCTTTTAAAAGTAATTCTATCTTTTTAAATTAGGGTAAACATGTTTTAAATATACTCTGTGTTCTGCAGTTTGAGTGGGATGTTAGAAACAAAGACTTCATAAGCTGGTTGAGTGGGTTGAGATTTAAAGACAGAAAAGTAATTAAGACTATTTCACATGTATGTGAGAAGGTTAGTTTGGGGATCTAAAAAATATTTGTAATGACAAAAGTAGAAAACTACAGAAGAATTGAGCGAAGTAGCATAATCTAAGAGATAGGAGGTGTGGTCTGCTGCTCAGTTGGTAATGCTGGCAAAGTCTCCTAAACCTTTGGTATCTGGATTTTTTTCTTTTGTAAAATGTGGATAGTAACACTTGCTATGTGTATCTTATCAAGTTTCTGTGAGAATCAAATGAAAGAATGCTGTGGAAGGAATAGGATGCTAAACAAATTACTTCTTAAGACTGCCCTCTGACACACTGATGAAGTGTTCCAGGCTGTGTTCTTCTCAGATAAATATTTCCAACTATAAAATCCTCAGTTGAGAACTTGCGGAGTAGGATTAACATTTTAGAAGCTTAATAAAATTTCATTAACTCTACCCTTTGTGACAATCCTAACATGGAGTGCGTGATTTAAAATAACAATTATGCACGTACAATGTAAGACCATGTAGTGACACTAACTTCTGGTAAAAAACCAAAAACAAAACGATAATGCTGAGCCCTTCTAACAAAACCGTGGAAGGCAGTATGCTCGAGTGGCCTCAGGATAACCTGAGTTGGAATCTTTGTTCTGGCAATTACTAGCATGGTCTTAACCACTCAAAGCTTCCATTTCCTCCTCTGTAAGTGGTAATACAACAATATGGTCGACCTGTTGGTAGGATAACATGAGATTATGTAGGCAAACTTCCTTGCACAAAACGGGCAAAAATAAATGGCAGCTATTATTAATAAGCTGCAAAATAGATTTGATTTCACTGAATCAACTGAAATTAAAGGTAATGATATTGACATGGTTTTTTTACCTCATTTGTTGAGGCGTCTGCTCAAATGTCACTTCAGGGAGGCCATCTCTGTCCATCATATAAAGTAGCTTCTTCGGCCCCATCTGTCTCCTTTTCCTACTTTATGTTTCTTGTAGCCATTGACACTCCTTGGGATTATGTTATGCATTTATTTGCTTCTTGTCTGTCTCCCTCACTATGGATGGCAGAGCAGACCTGTATCCTTTTGAGGTGAAGGTAAAGTATTTTTTGTCTATTCACTGCTGTGTACTTAATACCTGGAATAGGGTCTGGCATAGTAGGTGCTCAATAAACATTAGTTGAGTGAGTGTAGGCATCATACTAATTAAGAGCAATTTTAGCAGTATTCTAGCCAAATGCCAGTACTGACAGCTAATTTGTATAAATGGTGCCTTCTAATAGCTCCATGAAGGCTGTGATTCTGTGCACCACGATGGCCTGGCACTTAGAACAGTATGTGGTACATAGTCAGCCCTCAGTAATACTTGATGCATGTCTTCTCAACCAGTAAGCATCTATTGAATCATTGTTATTTGCAAGTGCTGTGCTTGACACTGCAGGTTTTTAATGACGATAAACACAGGTACGTTATACCTTGCCTTAGCATGGAAGAAAGGCATGAAAGCATATTACTGCATGGAATGATAAGATCAATAGTAAGAAAGCTATACAAGGGACAGAGAGAGCACCATTCTACTCAAGGTGTGGCCTGCTGACCACTGCTGGTCCATGGACTATTTGGACCAATCTGATACATGTAAGTACAGAAATTCAGAATATGTGTTTAGGAATAGCAATTTGGTGTTGCCACAGCATTTTTATTGTATTTTACAGTAGTATAGATCTGTAACAGACTAGAAATTTACAAAAAAAAGATTAATCAAGGGGTGTCTGGGTGGTCAGTAGTTAGGTCTCCTACTTTAGCTCAGGTCATGATCTTACAGTTCATGAGTTCGAGCCCTGCTTCAGGGTCTGTGCTGACAGTGTGGAACCTGGGACCCACTTCTAGTTCTGTGTCTCCCTCTCTCTCTGCCCCTCCCCGACTCGTACAAGTAAATATTAAAAAAAAAAATTTAAATATCCATCAAGGTTTGAGAAATACTGATATAGAGGAGGGAGTAACTAACCATATCTGGGTAAATCATGGAAGACTTCCCAGAGAAAGTGACCCTGAGACGGGATTTGGAAGTTGAATAGGAGTTTGCCAGGGATGCATTTTCCTGGCGCTGAAAGAATGTAGAGTTGGTTCTGTGGGTGAGGGGAACACCAGGGAAGCCCCATGATTAGATCTGAATTTAAGAATGTTTCTTCCTACCCTATCACGTAGGGCTATAATTATACATTTTATTATCTTTAATTGTTCCCATAGTAGGTTGAGTTCTTTTTCTATACCTTTTATGCCCTCAGTTGTTTATTTCCCTGACTAATCCAGTGGGCAAAACTTTGGTGCCTGTGGAGTTTTCCACACAGTCTTTTCCTAAATCAGTTTCAGTCCCACAAACCCTGGCCCTTCCTCAGAGGCTGGGCACTAATCCTGGCACCTGGCACAAACCCATGGCAGGCAGAACTGGTCCAGGGACCATGAGGAGCTCAGTGTTGACATCCTGACATCAACAGCTAGCATTCTCAGGCGAAAACTGATGCTAGCTCTCTGTCCCCACATTCTTATCCTCTGTTCCTAAAAGAAGGACTTTCCACTGATGTATGGTAAAAGATGGTATGTAAATCAATGTCAATATCATATGAATGCAACTGACACAGGGAGTCAATTTAGAAAGTTTCATTCCTGGTGCTGGACCTCATGACTGATCCCAGAACACATTTACGTTTTACTGTTTACTTCTTATTTGCCAGTCAGGTTCCTCATACTATGTTCTTCCAGTCATTAAAAAAAAATGCACAGAGCATCTACTCGGCAGGCACTCTTCAAGGACTGGGGAGACAGCAGTGACACAAACCAGACCTGGCCCCTGCCTTCAGGTAGCTCAAGTAGAGTTCTCAAGTAGGGGGACATGCTAAACTTGGCTTTGCGTTCCCAGCACTGCACCCACTTGCAACATAAAGAATGTTTGGTACATGTCTGTTAACTCCTCACATAATGATAGCACACAGTTATTCCATTCAGGACCAGGCACTATTCTAAGCATTCCCACACATGAGCTCCTGAGGTAGGGGCTAGTATTATCTCCATAGTACTAAGGAAAAAAGTAACATACAGACTATGTAAGCCACTTATCTAGAGCCTCAAAGTGTGTTGGGGGGAGAGCTGGGATTTGAACCTCATCATTTGCCCCATAAGTTATGCTATTTTATGAACCAGTGAATGAGGCTAACATCATTAGTGTTTTAGTGCTATGGCTCCCAAACAGCTAATTTAAAATCATCTCCTTGGTTGCTTTTGTGGTCCCATTCATACGCCAAATTTCTTCTTCTGCTTAGTCTAACATGTAACCAACACTTTCATATCCAGAATATGCTCACCCTTTAAGGTTAGCTCTTTCTCGTTAATGTGGAAAATGGACCAGTGGTCAATGAATAAGCAGTCGTTAGCTACCATTCTCCAAATAAATATGAGCTCTTTATTTTGACTGACTGAGGTTTAAGCAAGTAAGAGGTTTAGGACAAGATTTTGCTTACTGTTCTGCTGTACTCACCTACACACTGCTCTCCCCGCTTCTGGTACCCTGGGGGGCACTGACACGCGAAGGAGCCTCGTAAATTGATGCACACTTGGTCAGCTCTACAGTTGTGAGTCCCGGCAGTGCACTCGTCTATGTCTGTTAAAGAAGGCAGCGCAGAGTTTGAGTTGGTTGGGCAGATGTTACTATCTCCCCCATTTTAAAAAGCTGAAGTATGGTTGACACATAAGGTACATGAGTTTCATGTATACAACACCGTGATTCAACAACCCCACAAGTTATGTTATACTCACTGCAAGCGTAGCTATCATCTGTCACCATTCAATGTTATTATAATACCATTGACTATATGCCCTATGCAGAATTGCCATAATACTTTCTTTTAAAGAAATAAAGTTTTTGCCCTATTCTTAAGATAATACTCTGCAATATTATTATATTGGAAATGTTTAAAATGATAAATGATTTCAAGGGTTCAGATAATAATTTCATAAATGCCTGTGTTTACCACTCAGATTTAACACATGCTACCATTTAGCTGTATTTGCCTTAGCTCATTTTATTTTCAGAAGTGAAACATTTGAGATACAGCTAAAGTCTTACTGTATTCTCATCTCTTTACTCACCCACCTGCCACTATCCTGGTAGGTGTGAATCCTTCTCTGAGATATTTTTATATATTTATTACATAGATATATATCCATTAGAATATACAGTATTGTTTTGTGTTTTAAAGTGTAAACAAATTGTATAATACTGGCTTTTTCCACCCAATATATTGCATTTGAGATAATTTACATTGACCAATCTCTAAAAATCTGTCCAATAACGAGGTATAAGTCAAAATTTAATACTATGCATTTTCTGTTGCCTTTTTTAAAAAAAAACCTTTCCTTTCAAATTTCAAAATGCAAAGGATTCAACTTGATCATATTTGTCTAGGGGAGATAGACTTGTGTAGTTTAAAATACATATTTTCCCAAAGTGTTTCATTTCAGTTAAAAAACCAGATATTTCCCCAAAGCAGTTGTATAATTTACTAAATGCACTCTAAGGAGTAGGTAGATTATAGTTCTAGAAAGGTAAAAAGTGCTCAGTCATAATATAATGAATCTATTATAATGGATTCCTCTGGGAATCCTGATGTGAATTTGTGTGTGTTTACTCATATTACAGTAATTTATAAGTGAAATTTAATTTTGCGTTTTCAACATTACCTTCGCATTGTTTTTTTTTTTTCTTTTTTACCTTCACATTTAATTAACTCTCACATTATGAAGTTAAATAGGTGAGTTTGGAAGATGAAAGGATCATGTGATTTTGGCATTCCCCAACAACTGAAGAGTCTAAGCTTTGTTAAAAAGTATTGTACAACTCGGGGCACCTGGGTGGCTCAGTCAGGTAAGGATCCGACTCAGGCTCTGGTCATGATCTCATGGTTTATGAGTTTGAGCCCTGTGTTGGGCATTGTGCTGACATCTCAGAGCCTGGAGCCTGCTACAGATTCTGTGTCTCCCTCTCGGCTCTCTCTGTCTCTCTCTTTCTCAAAAATAAACATTAAAGAAATCTTTAAAATAAAAAAAAATATATTGCACAACTTGGAATTTCTAGATGACAATTTTTGCATAAAATCTGAGACAGGCTTAGGGCAGGCTTAGGGAGCTTTTGATCATCACTGCGGCAAATCCAGGGTGGTGCTTTGAAACAAACAGTGGGCTAAAATTCAATACAAAAAGTGAGCCATCCGCAGTGAGAATGTATTCCTCAATTCCTGTCTTCCCTTGAAGGAGCTCAGAGAGTGGCTCCTGGTATGTTGCCTTTCAGCTCTATTTCCAGGGAGAACTGCTGCACTTACGCTACTAATGTAATAATGTGGGAGGTTCCGGTTAGAAGAGACTTGTCCTCAGATGTTGGCTTTGAATGATAAAAGAGATTCTTTCCGAAAGGAAGAGGGAGGGGAGATGAAAATACTTGAGGGATGTATGTCTGTTTATTGGATAATACCCTTTAAAAGTATCTACTTAACATAATTCTTTGAACCTGGTTTTAAAATTTTGGTAAACTTCTTTTGTTACTGTTTTTTATTTTTGTTTTGAAATCCATCATCATCATCATCATCATCATCATCATTTTCAAATCAGTGATTTTAACTCTGTACTTCTAAGGTCCTATGCAGAGGTGCCATGATCTTGCTTTGAAATTATCTGTTCTTTTTTGTGTCTTCTTTTATTTTCTCTTACGCACTTGATGGAAACATTTCTACAGGGGTTTCTTTCAGAGCTTTATGACTCGCTAATGCAGAAATGACAGCAGAATTCCTATTGTTTTATGTCAAGAACATTTGCCAGCATTTGCAGTGATAACAGCCCTGAGAGATACAGAAATGTGAGATTCAGATGTGGCAAGTTCCCTCAGTACACGCTGGCAGAAGATCAAGGACCGGGGCTGGCTGCCGCGTTTTCTAAGGGAGGCCTCGCCAGTGAGGGCGGCTTTTCTTTCTGAGACTTCTCTGCAAACCGCCTCCACCCCATCGCATTCCCCATGTCCTACAATTTCCTTCCTACTTTCCTTCAGTTCTAAGGTTCTTTGATAAATAGGGTAATATTTCCAGGGGACTTAATATATCATTAAATAGGTTTCAAACATAAACATTGTGCCACCTGGACATACTCCATCTTAAGAACCAGGTCCATTTACTTTCTGAGAAAGATTATTGAATAAAAATATTGAGTTAAAATAATTTAATAGTAAAAAAATTCCATTGCCACTATAGTCTTTTCCTTTCTCTATCCAACAGTCAGAACTGCCACAGGACTCCTTGCACCTAACACTGACTTGTGATATTTTCCACATACTTTGTACATACTTGGACTCACTTTAATTTTTAATTCTTTCAGATGGGAAACTTCTTGGAATTCAATAAAACACAATTGCATGAAATCACCTTTACAAAATTATTCCAAAGGAGTTGAGTGTTTACCTTATCATATACCTAGGGCTGGACTGCTAGGGATTGAACTGATTACATTTTCATTTATTGTCCACCACAAGCTTAGAATATTTATCCTCTCCTTTGCTCTTAGCAGTTTATCTAATGGTAAAGGATACATGGACAGGATTTTTTGAACTATCTTTGATTATACTGTCAATTCATTAGTTTATTAAAATTTTTTTTCATTAGTTTGTTTAAATAACATAGTTTTATGATTTTAAAAGTTGTACTTTAAGACCCTGTTATTGGGGCACCTGGGTGGCTCAGTCAGTTAGCATCCGACTTCAACTCAGTCATGATCTCATGGTCTGTGAGTTGGAGCCTCACATTGGGCTCTATGCTGACAGCTCAGAGCCTGGAGCCTGCTTCAGATTCTCTGTCTCCCTCTTTCTCTACCCCTCCTCTGCTCATGCTCTGTTTCTCCCTGTCTCTCAAAAAATGAATAAAAAAAAATTAAGACCCTTTATTACTTATTCACAAAGCATATGTCATATGAGAAAGTCATATAAGAATCGTTATAAATTGTTAAACTTTTTTACTCTTTTTTTTTAAAGGTTTTATTTTATTTATTTATTTATTTTTTTTTTTTTTAAAGGTTTTATTTTAAAGTAATCTCTACACCCAATGTGGAGCTTGAGCCCACAATCCTGAGATCCAGAGTTGTAAACCCCAGGGATTGAGCCAGCCAGGCACCCCTATGCTTTTCTACTTGTGTGCATTTCTATATTTCTTAAATATCAGAAAGTTAATGTGATAGTAAAGTCACTAAAACACACATCTATGTCAGAGACTTGGAGCAGAGCATCTGTCCTTATGTGGGTATACCAGAAGGCCTGCTTTTCCCAGGCCTCTGTGGTGAGAATATCTCTAGTGGCAAAAGCACTGTTTTATACATATGGGAAACTACTCAAGTCAGCCATGATTTTCCTGGTAATCTATGAAAACGTACTTGGGGGAGAGGAGATGCTGTCTTGTTTTTCATCTAGCTTACAGGGTTCTTAAGCAGTTAGTTAATGCATTCCCTGAGCCCTGGACCCAAACTCTTTGAGGATGCGGTCTACATCTTACTTTTTTCTGTGTTCTTTTGTTTTAAAATGTTTATTAATTTCTTTTGAGAGAGAGAGAGAGCGTGCGAGCGAGCAGGGGAGGGGCAGAGAGAGAGGGAAGGAGAGAATCCCAAGCAGGCTCCTGTCAGTGGAGACGCTGATGTGGGGTTTGATCTCATAAACTATGAGATCATGACCCGAGCTGAAACCAAAAGTCAGATGTTTAACTTACTGAGCCATCTAGTGCCTAGCAGAGTGCATGAAACAGTGGGTTTTCAATAAATGTTTGTTCAATAAGGGGATGAGTGATGATAATTGTTTGCTGGGAACTGATGCCTAGAGTTTAAGGAAAGTAGGGTCAGTGTTTTATCTCATGGAACTAATCATTTACAAGGTAGGTTAACAGGCAAGATGTGAGAAACAGCAAAACCAGCAAGATGTCAGCACATGGAAACTGAAGTAAAGCAGTGGGGTTGAGAACTGCAGAAACTAGGAAGAATAAGGCAGCATCAGAGCTGGGCGGCTGTGGAAGCTTTGCCAGGGCAGGTAAGTTTGGAGCTGCATTTTAAAGAAGGTGAGGAGGCTATTTCTAGGCAGGAGGCACGTCACATTAGAAAACATGCCATGAAACAAAGCACTTTGCATGAGAAGAATGGCAGACGGCTGGAGTCAGCATGGCTGGGGGGGCCAGTGTATGAAGAGCCTGGTGCAGTGCCTACTTGAAGGTGCTCAGAACATGGTGGCTCAAGTCATAAGCAAAAATTCAGGGCCTGAAAGGTGGGATTGGAATTTGAATTGAACACCACAGGGAACTGTACTAAACTATGTAGACACAGCCTAATGTAAACATAGCCAAAGAACAAAATAATAGAGTGTGCTTCCTAAAATATCACAACACGTAAATCAACTCACATTTCATCATTCTCATGCATTAAGAATAGCTAATGGCAGTATTTGGTGATTCCCTCATTTTTCAAAAATGTGCCCACACTCTCCCTCCTAGTGATTTATACTGTTGTAGGGCCCTTTCTTGCTGATTTTGGCACCATTGTTGCTTCAAATAATGCAGTCTGATCTTTGCTCAGCTCTCGCTCCTAGCCTCTTTATCACACTGACCCCCAGTCTATGGAACTGCATATTTGGTTTCCTCTCAAAAGTTAATGGTGTCCACATCTCTGTGGTGTCCATTAAGTCCCTGCTTAGGCCCTCATTCTCTATGTTTTTGGCTCCTTCCTGTCATTCTGACTCATATTTCCCAAACCCCTGACTCATGCTGCTTTCTCTCTCTTATGCAACATTTTAATCTCTGCAATGTTCTTTTCATAATTTGATAACTTACCACGACATGGACATTTAGTGTGTTTTCATGGGCAAATATTTTCTGTAGCTTAAATGCTTTAGATTATCATTTAGACACTATTGCTTTAGATTTAAGGAGTAATTCAGAACTACTTTGGAATAAGTCACTACTGACGAGGGATGAGAACACACTGAAATAGGATAAAGGGGACTGAAATGATTTTGCATCTGTCACTGCCTAGGTGATCCAGAACCATGGCATCAGTTCTTTTTCTCTGTTTCTCCATCTGTAAAATAGACTGTCCATCCTTAACGATGCATGGATTTTTTTTTAAAGTTCTGAATCTTCAAAATATATCTTTTTGTTTCCAGACTGTAAACTCTTAGAGTAAAATGGCCATATCCTTACTAGTTCTGTGGGCAGCACTGTGCATGCATTGTAAATATTACTTGATGGTGCTGTCCTTTGAACTGTGGTTAAAGAAAAGGCAGTGGTTAAATACAAGTTGCTGCTATTTCTTCATCTGTGTGGAATTAAAATCTTATTATATCTTCTACAACCATACTAATTTAATCTCATAAATGGAGTAAAGTAGAAAAAAAAGGTCAAAGATTAATGTTTGCTATAAGAAGGTGCTACTTTACTCCTAGCCTCTTCCTTCCTCCCTTCCTCCCTCCCTCCCTCCCTCCTTTCTTTCTTTCTTTCTTTCTTTCCACATTCTTAAAAGTTTAGATAGATACCCATCTGCTCAGAATGACTGGTCCTAATCCTTTCTAGTGACAGGACAATAAATTGTTTCCCAGAACTGTTTCTATTTATTGTATAAACCTTTTCTTTTAATGTTTATTTATTTATTTTGAGAGAGTAGGAGCAGAGAGAGAGAGGGAGACAGAGAATTCCAAGCAGACTGCATCATCAGCATAGAGCCTGATGTGGGGTTTGATTTCACGAACCATGAGATCACGACCTGAGTGGAAATCAAGAGTCAGACATTTTACCAACCAAGCTACCCAAGTGCCTCTGAAGCATTTTAAATAAAAGGGACTTATTGTGTCAGGATCTTACTGTTATTTTGGGTCTTCATCTTATTTTTCAGTATAATCCTGGAAAGTAGGAAACATCTGAATAAGTGCTGAGAGCAGTGTTGTTTTACTACTGCCTCATCCATTCATGGCTCTTAATAATCGAGTATTGATTATTATTTATCGAGACATTAAATTATGTTGCTTAAATTTTGATTAAGCAGATGGTGTGTGACATGTTATATAACTTCATATGCAAACTTGTTAAAATTCTAAAATTAATTGGTGCAAAAATAGATAAATGCTTAGCAATATTTAAACATCTATTGTTTGATTAGAAAATCAGATCTGCATGCCTCTGATTTAATCATGATAACAGCTCTGTGGAATAAGTGGTCACATTATGCATAATTTATGGATGAGGCAGGAGGATGTCACTGAAATGTAGATTCATGATGTGACCTGCCCAAGGTCACACAGAGTAGAGACTGAAATGCCAGATTTCCAGCTTGACCCTGCAATTTTGCTCTCCACAAAGATTCATTTCCTAAGAACTTTGGAGAGGAGACCTTTAATTATAGTTTTATATATGTATATATATTCAATTTTTCTTAGAATTAAAGACATGGTCGTTAACCTGTACTACCTTGATTCCAACCTTGTGTCTTTCTTCTCCATTAGAATAACATTCATTGCTCTCCAAGTCTTCTGTTTCCCTTCCCAGTCCTTAGCCAATTATCAACAATTTTTGTCAAAGACTTTCTATTTCCCTTGCTGCTTCTTTCATAGTACTGGAATCAGATTTATCTGGGCTAAATGCCCAGTTCTAGTTAGCTTTTCACCCTTCTGAAATTATCAGCTAGAATTCGCCCAAGCTAAGCAGTTCTAGTGGAGAAAATAAATACTGATATTAAGTAACAAAAGAGAACTGTCTTCATCTGTGGCCAGCAGTAGATTTATAGTTCTAGATTCTTATCTGTTCTGGCAAAACAGATCGTAATAATTGGTCTGCTTTAAATGATAAACAAAAACATCACCAAAATCAACAAACATCAGCCTCACTGATAGTTCATTTCTTTGTTTTAGAGAGTGGTGAATTTAGTGTCCTGGAAGTCCCTGTCATTGCCCTGTGTTCTATCAGAACCTTGAAATATGCTGTTCTCTTGTGGAAAAACCATGCTACATGTATTTGGAGTTGCTTTTCCAGCAGTGATGATTGATTTTCACTGCAAATCGACCCTTTCTCAAGCTGTTTCCTCTGTGGCTAGTGGTGTTCATTTGCAAGATGATCGGACGAGGTTAGATACACAGTTCATGAACATGGGGGAGAAAACCAAGTGGTACACATGACCAGTTCAACCTGTGACTCACCTGTACTAAACTCAGATCAAATGAACCAATCACTCATAGGCCAAAACAGAACAAGCAAAGAAATGGACTCCTTAATTATTTTTCAGCTCTTTTTGCACACTGGCAAAGTGAAACTTATTGCTTTCAGAATCTTAAGGAAAAACATTTTCTACTGATAAACGATTGCTAATCGTCAAGAGTGTTCTCTCACATCTCCGTGAATATGACATTTCCCAGGTAAACATTTTTACTTCTTAAACTTAATTATCCATTAAAAATATGTTTGGGAAAAGATGACACTGTTATTTAGAATGACATTAAAGCCAATCATCAACCCACAACCCTGTGGAGGTAAAACTGCATTTTGAAAGAAGTGGCACCATTAATCTTTGCTTTAGGGTGGCTCAGTACCAGGAATTAAAGACAGTCTGTATGAAAGTTCCACACAAGCTGGGGACCAGCTTCAAACTGGATGGCTTTCAGAAGCATTATGATCCCATCTTATTATGGGATGCCTCTGAACTGACATTTCAATTATGGTTCCCTGGTGCCCTCCTGCTTTACCTCGTTCTTCCCAACCACCAGATCCCAATTCCCAGCTCCAGATCAATCCTCTGGAGAGTGATGAACTGAATGGAGACTGACTACATTCAGCTGAATCCACCATGGCTTGCCTAAGCACTGTGACTTGATTCCTGGCCACGTCCTTGAGCCTTGCAGCCAGATGAGTCAGTCTTCCTAGCCCAAAGCACACACATTCTTGGCTTACTCCTTCAGGCCAATCATCGCTTGAGGTCACACAAGCCCCTGGCTATGGCAATGCCAATTATAACAAGCATGGCTTGGTGACCTCCTAATTGTATGAAACCAATTACATTATACTTGTTGTTCATTCAACAATAAACAGCTTTTGTGCCCACTAAATTGGGGCATACTACTAAATTTGCTGAGTGTAACCTGGCAATACTTCTCCAAATCATTAACTGCTTAAGGCTTTTTAAATAAAGCACATCTTTGTGCTTCTTGCCTTCAGAGCATGTTACCTTCTTGTATATATTTTCCTACCCATTTCATTACATCTTACTTATGATGTTTCTGCACAATGTTTCCCCATATGCCTCAGGGCCCTTATGTTTTTCTGAATTCCAGATGAAGCAGAGAGGTAGTATGAAGGAGGGGTAGAACTCACCAAATTTGCACTAAATTCCTTTCTCTTTTTGATTCAAAATCCAGCACAATGAAAAGCAATGAAAGGATAAATATGTGAGTAAATCTAAATGAATACTGACTGTATTTGTTACAATAATAGGAAGGTCTTTGGGGATTTATAAGATATTTGGGATTTATAAAATATTTGGGATTTATAAGGTATTTATAGTTAAAATACATGCGAATAATAAGTTGGCAGGAAGTTAAATAGAGTTTAAGTATTTGAAGGTCCTTGCATTGTCAAGGAAGAAGTAAAACTACTAATTTATTTTAGACTTTGATAAATCAAGGATGCATGTCAAAGTAATCCCTAGGGAAAACACTAAAGGAACAGTAAAAGAGCATAAAACTACAAATGTAATTCAGGGGAGACATAGTATAATACAGAATGGTCCATTAGTTTATAGAGAAGGCAAGAAAAGAAAGAAAAGGAAACTAAAATGTGCAGGACAAATAGAAGGCAAATAGTAAAATGGTAGTTTAAACCTAATCATAGCAATCATTACATTAATGTAAGTAGATTAAATGCTCATGTTCATTACAAAAAACCATCTAAAATGCTGTTTTAAGAGAAAAAATTTGTTTTTAATTTTAGAAAAAGAGAGAGTGAGTGGGAGAGAGGAGGGGAGAGGAGCAGAGGGAGAGAGACAAAGAGACAGAGAGACAGAGAGAGAATATCCCAAGCAGGGGGGCTTTGATTCCTGCTTTGTGGTTTTGATTCCATAGCCCTGGGATCATGACCTGAGGTGAAAGCAAAGTCAGACGCTCAACAGACTGAGCCACCCAGATGCCCCAAGAGAAACAATTTAAATATAAGGACACAAGTTAAAGAAAAAAAGAATGAAAATATACTATACAAACACTAATCAAAAGAAACTTGGCTCTGCAATATCAATATCAGACAAAGCTGACTTTAAGGGAAAAAAGATTACTAGACAAAAAATAATACTATGTAATGAAAAAAGTTTTAGTTTATCAGGAAAATGTACAAATTCAGTACAGAACTGCATTTAATCATGTAGCCTCCATATGTATAAAGCAAAAATAGATAAAACTAAAGGGAAAATGAATACACACAATTACACTAAAATTTTAACATATCTGTCTTAGTAACTAAACAAGTAAACATACATTTTCAGAAATGAATAGAAAATATGAATAACATGATTAAAAACTTTGAACTACTTGATATACATAGAACACTACACAGAATATATAACCTATTCAAGCAATGAGAGAATGTTAAAAGAAAATGATTACATGCTAGCCTTAAGGCAAGTCAAAATACATTTCAAAAATTACAATATATAGATTTTGTTTCCTCACTACAATGCAAATGTGATAGAAACAACAACATTGATGACAGTGAAACCAGAAAAATCCCCTTCTTTTGGAAAAGAAGACACACACTTCCAAAGATCTCATGGTTTAAAGAAGAAAAATTTAAATTTGAGAGTACATCAAACTGAATGAAAATGAAAATATCACACTTATGAAACCTTGTGGAAAAAAAAATGCCAGTCCTTAAGAAGGCCTATAGCCCCTCCTTCCTTCCTTATATCTCCTTATCTTTTACTCCACTGAACTCAATTTACAAGAGAAGAAAATACAAATAGAGTTTATATAGAAGATGGTCTGTCATGAAAGTGAACTTTAGGGTTTTGAAGAGCCACTTAGAGAAGAAGGAAAAAATCATGTCTTTTCCAAAGAAAGAGCTAGAATACATGGGTAGAAATTCAAGGAAGGTAGATTTAAAAAAATACTTATTTATTTTTGAGAGAAAGAGAGAGAGAGTGAGAGAGCAGGGCGGAACGGACACACACACACACACACACACACACACACACACACACACAGAGTCCAAGGCAGGCTCCAGGCTCTGAGCTTTCAGTACAGAGCCTGATGCGGGGCTTGAACCCACAAACGCAAGACCATAACCTGAACCGAAGTGAGACACTTAACTGATTGAGCCACCCTGGGTCTCCGAGGAAGGCAGACTTTAGTTCAGGGTAAGAAAAAAAAAATATGGTCATTGGACATTTTAATATATTAGGAAGTAATGAGGTTCCTGTCACTGGAAATATGCAAATGGTATAATGTGGATCTCAGTAGTGGGTGGGGATTTGTGTTTAAAAACGATGTGAAGGTACTGCATGCAAATATGGCAGAGTGTTAACAATTTCTGAATCTGGATGGTGGGTGTTCAATGTTCATTGTATCGCACATTCAACTTTGAGTTTGAAAATGTCAATAAAAAAATCGAAAAACAGATGCTGTGGGTACCCTAACATAGAAAGTTGTGAGGATTCAACAAAATTGAATATCTATGTGTTCTCTCATTTGACACATGATGCACGTACGTGTATCTCTGTAGAGTTGTAACGTTTACTTCTATACTTTCATAATTTATCCTCTCCCATTTGAAAACGTTGCTCTATGATGAAGTATAGCAAGAAAAGATCTCATCTTAGTGGTTATTTTATTCCTCTTCCGTGAGCAATGTAGGAGTTAAAATCTAGACTTAGTATTCTTTGTCCTGTATGAATTATTTTTCAGGAAGGAAGGCTGTGCCACCTTCATCATATTAAGGCATGAGATTATTCCGTGATCAAAATGTTAAATTTGAACAACTATCAGCTTTTGCCGAAATCTTTCATATACTGTTAAACCAAGTGAAACTTGACTTTTTGGTTTTGTTCCAAATTGATACTATAGTATCAATTAGTTCCCCAAGTTATTCATGAGTTATCATGCTTTTTTTAATTTAATGTGCTGATAAATTGTGTTTGACATATGCAGGATGTGGGATATCCCCTCCTGTCTGTGTTAAAACACGTTTAGTATTGTGAGGTAATAGCATTCAAATAAGTTCTGAGTGTTAGTTCAAGGAGTACCTAAAGGCAATAGGGAACTAAAGAAAATACTGTTCAGTAAAACTACTGACCCATTGAGTGTTTCAATCCTAAAAATTTCTCAAGCTAGCATATAAAATAGTCTTTGGATTTTTAAAAGAGTTTGAGGCATTTTACCTTCCATTTCCATCAGAGGCAAAATTATATTTGGACTATTTATTCTCTGTGCTTGCTTCGGCAGCACATATACTAAAATTGTAACAATAAAGAGATTGGCATGGTCCCTTTGCAAGGATGACACACTAATTCGTGGACTGTATGTTCTCTGAGATCTCTTTCAGTTTTAAAAATCCAAAATTAAAGCTCACTTTACCAAATTCCTGAATGCTGTTGTAAAAAAATATTCATTTTCCAACTCTTCTTTCTTCTTCCCTCTCTAGCTTAAAATATTGGATCCTGGGAAACCTGAATAACATGCTCTTGCTTTTTGATGGACCACGATCATAGGTCTCTATTTCTTCTTCCCTTGTTTTTCAGTTTTCAGCAGTGGATTCTCATCTGTAGAATAAAAGGAGGGTCTAAAAGTGGACTCATCTTTCAGGATTAAATGGCTCTGTTAGTAGAGTGGGATGAGTAGAAAGTGCTCTTCAATGTCTAAATGCACTACTGTGTACCTGTAAAGTTACATACCTTCACGAATTTAGAGTTGCTTAATGCTTGTTTGGCAGCATAAACTATGAAAAAATCTCATGGGGAAACACGCCCCATACATGGTTTCTATGTCTGTAGAGTACAAAGGGAGATGGACCTTTGCCAGTTATACAGTCGATATGCTAAAGGTAGATGCCAAACTAAGTCAGTCTTTAAGGGAATTTCTTGGCATGAATCAACACAGAAGAAAAAAGAAAGACTGTGTTCTTAGATCTGTTATATCTGTTATGTATATACATATATATATAATATATATACATTATATATATATACATATTATATTTTATATATATATATACTTAAAATGGTTATTGCATGGAGCACATCCGTAAAGTCTATCATATTCCAAGTTTTCATTTTAGAAGAAAATGGAAAAATTGAGCAGTTCATATTGTTAATTTTAAAATTACCCTGGAATTAGTTTTCCCTAGAAATGTAATAATTTGTTTATGGAAACCTCGAAATGAAAAGCTTTGGCTTCAGGCATGTATGTGTTTAATGTGGATGATTGTAAGGCTGCCAGATAGGTGTAAGGACCTATCAGCCAGGGATCTCTTTCAGGGCTTTCAGAGTTACAACAATCATTCTATTTTCTCACTGCACAATATTTTAAAATCCTAGGTTACTATATTTGAGATTTTTTTAGTTGCTTGTGCTAGCTTTTTTCTAACTTTATTATACTGAGTATTTATTATACTAAGAATTAGAGTTTATGGGAGGACTTGTTGATCTTTGTAAAAAGTCTGAGAACCACAGAACAAAAATTTTTTTCTTATGCAACTCACTGACAGAATGATATGAAATATGACCAAGACAGAAGAGTGGGTAAGATCATAGTTCTTAGCATCAGGTAGGTCTCAGTTCAAATCCAAGCAACACCACGTTTTAGGTGTGTATTCAGGGAAAGTTATTTAACCTTTCCAAGTTTCACTGCGACATCTGTCAAATAGGGATAATACCCATTGCATAATGTTATTGTGAGTACTAATTGAAATAACACCTCCCCCCAACACTACCTGGTTGACACTAAGTGCTCAATAAGTTGTATTTAACATTGTGAGATGACTGTAAGTCAGTGTACGTCAGGTTGGTACCTCTGTTGTCTACAGATGGAAGGAAGCAAAAAACTGCAGAGTCAGGGCTTTTAATATAATTTTCTATACACTTGTATATAATTACATATCCTATCCTTGTTTCCTTGCTCAGTGTCCTATTTTGAATGTGGTTTGTCATGACTGAAATCCAATCAGGACGATCACAGTGTTGAATGATGTTCCTTCCTTTGCATATTCCAGATGAATGGATATGAGAATAGGCAAAATCAGCTTTTCTTAAATCTTTTTCTCACTAGGAAAATTGCATTTAAACAAAGGAGATATGGCACAACAAAAAGAAATCTAGCATTATTTTGTGATACAAAAGAACAGTTAATGGCTTCACTGCAATGGAGGGTTAATGTTTATAAAGGCTACTTAGCAAACATAGCTTTCATTAGAGCTCTAATTAGAACCTATATGTAACTCTGAGAAAGAACTTTTGTGTGAACAAGTTCCAACTATGAAAAAGCTATGAAAATGTAAATTTCAGCAGCAATTTTTATTATATTGGCTATGTCGAGGATATTATGGTCATCATCTTTCAAGACAGTGCTGAAGTTATAAATCAGAACCAAAGAACAGATGGGGAATATTTTCAAGTGTAGTGAGAAAACAACTGCGTGTAAAGTCAGGACAAGTATTTCTGGTTGTTTATTCATAAGGACAAGACTTAGGGTTAGATTCTAAGATGAAAACATTGATGTCTGACTTTTCAAATGAGCAGGAGTCTCCACAAAACATAATGGTGATCTACATCATTTGCAGTTGATGAAGCATTCACTCAATCACACCATACAGAAGAGTTTGATTTGGAGCCATTTTTGTTATTGTTGTTGTTGTTGTTGTAAATGCAATGCCAGTAATATGGTAAAACCATGGCATATTAAAAAATAGTATTTAAGAAGATTAATTTTGGTTTTCTTCAAACACTAAATGACCTCTTTCCAATGCTTTCGTTATAGCCGTAGGTAAATGATGTATATGGATATGACAGACTCTTGTTTCAATATTAAGGGTTTAACTGAGAAAATTAACAGGCAAAATGAACGAATTTCAAGCTTGAAGAAAAATACTATGCCTATGGTGACAGTGTGACAAACCAGCAAGTGGCTAGGCTGACTTCTTTCTGTCATCTTATCCTATCTTTATCCTGCATCTCTGACTCCTTCTTGCTCTTTAAACATTCAATTTTGTCTTTGCCCTTTCTCAATTTCACCCTGATCAGTCGGACCATTCTTTTTTCTTTTAGGTTTATTTATTTTGAAAGAGAGAGAGAGTGCATGAGCAGGGGATGGACAGAGATGGGGGAGGAGGGGTGGAGAATCCTAAGCTCTGCATTGTCAGCATAGAGCCTGACTCAGGGCTCAAACCCACAACCATGACACAATGACCAAAGCCGAAATCAAGGGCCAGATGCTTAACTGAGACACTTAGGTGCTACAACAGACTATTCTTTTAACTTGAGAGCTCTGACTGCTGTCACATCCAAGCTAGTGTGACATCTCCTACTGGTTTGTAGGCCTTGGGCACTGCTACTTCAGCAATGGTTTGGGAGTGCTCTTATCCTGGCCCAGGGTTGTGACCCTCCACTGCACTACTTGGGAGCTCAGCAGGGTGCCCCTGCCATCTTTATCTCCTCAGTGAAGATGGGCTGCTCTCCGGGCCCCCAGAACTCTTAACACCTGTAGCTAGTCTCATCACTACTCACGTAGACGTTGATTAAATGCAGAAGGTGCTGTATGATTAGCTTGCACCTCACTGCAACAGAAACGGTGGTTTAATATAAAAACAAATCTTTACATTCCAACTTATCAGTGCATTCTTATATGACCCTCCGCATCAGCCAGGCTACATACCACCATGTTTAAGAGACATGTTGCCATCTGTCTGACTTTGCCCATGAAGTTCTCCCCAGCCCCTTTACTTTAATAGGATAGATTTTTTTTCAAGGTCTGGCTCATGCCCACCTTCTTTATGCTTCTTTTTCCAGGTTCCTTTGGGTCAATGTAAGATCACTACAGAAAGCAGCTTGTTCAGCTGACTGTGGGACAGCTGTATCTTAGTTAAGAAAGGACAGTAGCAGCAAACTTGCTATCTCTAGAAAGTCAACAGCTTTGGAGAGGTCTTGAACAGCCACTCCCAAACTCCTCCTTAACCAGAGCCATCCTAAGGGTAAAGGTGTGCCCCTGGCACTTTGTCTGATTCAGGGTCCTAAACAAGTTGTGCTCCAACTACTGAATGCTGGCATTCTTTATTAGGAAACCAGCTTCTGGATATACATCAGTGGCCCATATAAATTTTATGGCCCCAATTTTTCGAAGGTACCAACTGAGCTTTCCACTGGATTTGATGTGTAAATTCTAGCACTGTTATATTACAACGTGGCAAAACACAATAAATAACACTCAATGCATTCATAGTGTTTATACAATTGTTACTATATTGGGGTTTTTTTTTGTCAGACTAAGGGATGCCGTGCCAAATAAAGGAAATGTATAGAACTTCTTGTAGCTTCTGCAAAGGCTGAGTTAAATTTTACTTTCAAATTAGTCTTCCAATAAGTTTTAGTACAAGCTTTAAGATGGAATAAATCCCAAGTAGTAAAAATCCTTTACGAGTTATAGTTATATTCTGGGTGGATAAAACCATAATGGCCTGGAACAACACACTAACTGCTGAGTGGATTTTTAATGTTGATGTTTTTAGCTGTTTCTTGAGCTATTTTCTGCACTGCATTTCATTTGATTAAAAATTTGAGCTGTGCTATTTTTAGAATGAAATCTATACTTAATTTGCCCTTATAGCACTGTTATAAATGGAGACCAGAACCAATCCTAATTATTTACAATGAAGTTATCTAACTGGGTCAACAAAGTTAAGATTCAGAAATGTTTTAAAAGTAAATGATGTGTGTGAGTGCAGCGAGCAGACTTCATTTGGGTTTGCAGGAGTCCCATATTTGTACAGGACATCTTTCATTTGGTGCAGAGGAAAACTCACTATGTCATTTTCCACCATCTTCAGGATGAAATCTAAACTTTTTAATGTGCTGCACAAGGCCCTTCATGATTTGATCCTTGCCTACCATCACATGCTGCACACTGAATCGTATAGAAGAGTTATTCCCTTCTTTTGTCTTTTACTTATGACCTTAGCAAGTGCTATTCCCTCTGCATGGGACATTCTTTCTCCTTCCCTCCTTCTCTTCTTCCAAACCATTAAAGGCTAATGCCCACAACTTCCTTAGACTAAAGTCTGGTGTCACCTTCTCTGGGAAGTCTTTAAAATGTGACTCAAAATGCCACATTGTAATTGCTGTCCACTTCCTCACAGATAGTGAGCTTTTGAGGGCGGTGGGCACTATAAGCTTTTACCTTTGTATTCTCAGCACCTACTGTGCTTTGCACACAATATTCAACTCATGCTTGTTGAATCATCTTACAGTTATAGGATACTGAGTCTGTGGTCTTGTGCCATCTCCCAAACTGTAATTATTAAAGCAAATGTCAAAACTTTCTTTCCCCATCTTATTTCCAAATCCAATATAAAAGAATAAAGTAAATCTAGACAACTAATGCATCATCTCTAGAAGACCCCACTCTTGAAAAGGAGAAGTACAGGCATGACTATTGCTTAGGAGGTGTTTTGGAATGGAAACCTAAACATATCAATAAACAAACAAAACAAACGTTTTACCTTTGCAAAGTTCTAGCTTTTGGGTTGCTCCTAAACACACACACGCACACATGCACGAGCACATGCACACAGTATCATCACTTAGTGAAGTGAGATCTAAATCCAGTTAAAATGCCTTTGGATTATTTCATAAGGTAATAATCTTAAATGTTATGTTCTTAAATTCTTGCTTTATTAGCTTAGTCCAGCCTTACTCCCATTCCCAAACAGCCCCTCCTTTTTTGTACTCCATTTAAATTCTTATTCTTAATGAAGATAATTTTTAACTAGGAAATGTATTTCCCCTAGCCATACCAGGAGAACTTTTTGCTCTTCTCTGTTTATAACCAGATTATTCCTTGGTTAATGCTTATATGCAAAATGGATGGTGGGGGACATATTGAGGAGAGTGGGCCTGTGGATAATTATCTCTTGCCATAATTTCCTGTAATTGCAAAAACCTTGCTATAATCAGGGCATGACTCTGCTTAGGTTATGTTCATTGTATTTCACAGCATCACAGCCTTAACCATATAAGAAATAAGAGAAACTGCGATTAAAGGTCTGTGTTCAGACTTAGTTTATGGTTAGAGACTTACTCTGTATTCTTTCAGCCATATATTATGACTAATGAACATTCTACAGTTTAATCGATGTGAACATGAGGCCGAAAGGCCGATTGCTCACATCATTTAAGGGCTTGTTTAGCTTCTAATTGGTTATTTCATGGGGTATAGGAGCAAAATTATACCAAAGTATTATTAATTTACAATTTTATGTTTACCTTTGAAATACCTATGAATAAATATATTGCCAAACAATATTATAAACCATCTACCCTACTTGTTTAGAGTCATCTTTGACTCAAGATTTGACTCATCACTTACATGCAAAAATAATGGATGTGTCGGTTAGAAGTAGTTTTAAACAAATTACTATGATCTTGAAAATAGTCTTTGTGGATCAAATTCTTTTCATGCTTCTTATTAGCATTGTTATTGTATGTACAGTACTTGAAAATTAGTGCAATTCTTTTTTGAGGGACTCACTCATTTTACAAGAAGTCAGATCTGCCCCCATCTCCCTCCCATCCCAGTCCTATTAAGAGGATTTAATACATTTAAGCATATGTGTATATTTATTTTTCCTCCTCACCCTACAACTGTCTGGAGGCAGCGTTTTCATTATGTCAGTCTTTGCTCAAAGTCTTTTACTAGTTATGACATTACTAAATATGAATGGCTTAACCAAGAATTCAGGGTTTATATAAACTGTCCTCCAACGATTCAGTGACTTTTCCTATCTTGTTTCATGCAGGCCCCACAATAGCCCCCTTTCCCTCACCCCAAATGGGGACACGATATTGTCACCATTATTCTGTATACAGGGCTTCTACCCAGCAAAGCCTGCCCTTTCTCCTCTCAGGATTATTTATAACTAGTTCACCCTTCATGACCCCGATTATATCCACTGCCTCCAAAAATCCCATTATGGCCCCTGTTTGCAGCAACTAATTCCTCCTCTGGACTCTACCAGTGCTTTTACCATTGACTACATGGCGAACGAGGCTCTTAACTAATGTTTTGTTAACCTGAATTGTTAAGCTGCATTATCTGTGTCATTTAATTTTTGAAAAATCTGACCTTACCTTACCTCTTCAGCTAGGCTGAAAAGTCCTTCCAAGTAAGGTGGTATATTTAGGCATCTAGTACCATTTGAATACATAAACACTGAAAACACTGATGCATGAATTGGTGAATAAATGACTAAAAACTGAACAAATGAGTGCATGAATGGTGCAGATTTCAGGATGTACATGAGAAAACATATTCTAAATTTACACTAACAATTTGGGATCTAGCCAGGGAAAGGTGGAGTTCTTTAAAGCTATGGCTCATGATATTTAAATTATCCTTTTATGCCTCCGGGGTAAAAAGTAGTGGATCCAGCAAGAATGGCTAGAAACTGGCTTTTTTAGTTCCATAATCACTCAGTTGAGAATTTAAGATCATGTTTGGGAATTTAAGGTCAGCATGAAGTTATGGCGACAACCTGGCCACAAAATGTCTCCCTTTCCTTCTACTCATTGAGGGAATGTGACCTCATTCTCTGAGAAGGGATTCTCCTCTAAAGCACTCAAGGACTATCTCTCTGAAAAATTAAATGAAATGCAAAATGGGGGCAGGACAGAACCAATCTTACTCAGAGAGCATGCAGGAGTTCTGCAGGGAAAAGTCATTGTTGAGTTTTATAATTTTTTTCTTTTAAATCTTTGAAAAAAGAAATCAACTCTGGTTTCAGTTTAATTTAAAAAAAAAAAAAACAAAAAACCTACAGGACCACTTCTTCAAATTTGTTCCAGATGGATTTAGTCATAGAATGATTGATTATCCACTCAGTGTGAGCTATGTGGTTAAGCTCAGAAACCTACAACAAACTGGTTTGGAGCTGTGCTTCATGGTAAATGGCAGAAAGGATAATCCTTAAGCTGTCATTTTAGAGTTAGTGATGAGGAAAGAGGAATTTAGTGGGCTACTTATGTCAAGAGAACGTATTAGCAAATGGATGGCTGAATATGAGGAAATCTTATGAGTGTAATATTTTTTTTCCCCCCTCTCTGGATTTCACAGTAAGGGGAACCACATCTGATTGGGAGCCCCCTTGAAGACTGCCCTAGTTCTCACTGTCTGCTTCATGGACCAGACCCACCTTCCCAAGATGCTTCAGGCCTGAGGCCAGAGGCTGGCCTCTACCTGGCGGCCTACTACCTGGCGGCCTACTACCTGGCAGCCTACTACCTAGGATATCCCAGTACCTAGGATGATACTCTATTTAGTACCTACTCAACAGGCCCGAAAAGGTTTTTGTTATTTGCATCAGAGACACCTGGGTAAATCTGGAAACTAATTCTGGGGAAAGTGAACCAAAGAGAAAAGGTACTGCACCCCACACAGAGCTGTTTCATGCACTTTAAAAAGCAATTTAAGGGGTGCCTGGGTGGCTCAGTCGGTTACATGGCTGACTTCAGCTCAGGTCATGATCTCATAGTTCGTGGGTTCGAGCCCCGTGTCAGGCTCTGTGCTGACAGCTTGGAGCCTGGAGCCTGCTTTGGATTCTGTGTCTCTGTCCCTGACCCTCCCCGGCTCACACTCTGTCTCTCTCTCTCTCTCAAAAATAAATAAACATTAAATAAAACAAATTTAACAACATTTGGTTCATTTTCATTAAAAAAAAACACTTCCTTTGGATTTTAATTACTCCTTTTAATAGCTGTATTAGCCTTTTATCTATCTTTTCCATCTGGTTAATTCACAATTTAGCTACTAGAATATTCTCTTAGGAAAGTTTGGATGTGGCTGTTGGCTTTCTACCCATGTCACCGTCTGATTTTACAATTTCTCCTGTATGTTGTACAACTTTTTGGTTTCCACCTTCATTGATTTTTCTGTTTTTTCTCATATATCTTTTCTTTTTTTCTTTCCTTCAGAGTGTACTTCTGTTTCATTATTGTCTTCTTGTTGAAAAACAAGCCACTATCCTGCCTCCTTATCAAGATACCTACTCCTTAGAATCCTAAGAAAGTCCATGTTATATTTTATGGCTTCTGAATTTTTAAGTCTTACATAACTTATTTATTGTAACCTTAGGTTATATTCAGCCCATGTCTCCTAGTATAGTTTTTAGGCAAAAGGTGTAAACATGTTTAAACATGGTTAAACAGAGATTTCTATGGGAGAGATGGAGAACATTTTCCACAATTCCCTAACTAACACACAAATATCATGGACATCTAGGACAAAAGTTAACATGAAGCAAAAAGATTGTTTGTTAAATTTATTTTATGTAGGCTTATGCTAATCTGCAAGAATAAAGGTAGTTCTTGTGTTTGCTCACAAAGTTTCTGTTTCATGGCTATTGTTTATTTGTAGAGTAGATTAAAGGAGATTTTAATTACAAAGTTTTAAAATCAAAGGATATGGTCATAATTACTTAGGAGTAGTTTTGGACAGGATCAGTAGGATTTTTGAAGTTACAAGTCCATGGAGGAGAGAAGGGTGTATTCATTCAAAAGGAGCTGTCAGAAGAGTGGGGTTCTTCTTACAGATAGTATTTTGCCTATTTCAACCACACCTATCAGACTCTATATCTGAATGAGTCATCCAGTCTCTTGTACTGCTGTGGAGGTGGGTGCATTTGCTTTTTAACTTCTATTTTGCTTTTTAAAACTATTCAGAATTCTAGATTTAACTCTAAAGGTTTGGTTGGAATCAATGAGAGGGTAATTTTAATTACACATTGTGGTAGGCAGCTTCTGACATGGCTCTCAGATTCCAGATTTATGGCATTTATGCTGTTGAATGTGGACTGGATCTTGTGACTTGTTTCTAATGAACAGAACATGGCAAAAGTGATAGGTTGTCATTTCCATGATTAAGTTACAAAAGCCTGTGACTTCAATCTTAGTGTTCTCCCTCTTGCTGGCAATTTCTCTTGCCTCCTCACTTGCTTACTCTGATGAAGAAGGCTGCAATGTTGTAAGATGTTCTATGGAGAGGCATATGTGGTAAAGAGTTGAACGGGGTGCCTGGGTGGCTCGGACGGTTAAGCGTCCGACTTCAGCTCAGGTCACGATCTCACAGCTCGTGGGTTCGAGCCCGGCATCGGGCTTTGTGCTGACGGCTCAGAGTCTGGAGCCTCCTTCCGATTCTGTGTCTCCCTCTCTCTCTCTCTCTCTCTCTGGCCTTCTCCCACTCGTGATCTCTTGCTCTCAAAAATAAGTAAAACATTAAAAAAAAAGTTGAAGGCGGAAGGGCCCATGGGAAACAGAGGCAGGACATAAATCCTGCCAACAACCACTAGGGAGAGAGCTAGGAAGTGGGTCAAATCTAGAGATGGCTGTAGTTTTGTGAAAGATCTAAAGTCAGGGGACCCAGCTAAGCCACATCTCGATTCCTGACCCAGGAAAAATGTTTGTTGTCCAAGCTGTTAAGTTTTAGGGCTATTTGTTATCTGGCAACAGGTAACTAGTGCATAGACTTCCTTATGGTTTCTGTGTGATGGAAGATAATACATAAGTTGAGGAAGGACTGGCTACTTTGGTTGTAAACATGGTTTGAGTCTGGGGCTAAAGAAAAATCCCAAAATGTGAAATGAACAGATTTGTAGAACTTAAACAGATTGTTCTTTGCTGAAAGGTACTTAGGAAGGCAGGAAATCTTAATTCAAAATCAAGAAAATAATTCAGAGCCTTTAACAGTGTTGGTATCTTTATATTTTAAAGTAGTTTATATTAATACATGCAAAAAGCATATTTACTGTGCACTATAGTAAAAATAATTCCATTCCATGCTCGAATTGAAACGGATTCCAGGGCTGTGCCATGAACCACAATAATTACCCTTGTCAGTGCCTACAGAAAAGACTGCAGTAATCTAGCTTTTAAAGCTTCAGTAATTTGGTCCAGACTTTTAACAAACAACTAGTACAAGGTGTGAACTGTTTTGTCAATAAAGCTTCATGTCATTAGAACTGTCTGGTTTTTTGTTTCTGAGTCATTAATGCTATTATAGTCACAGAATATGCACCTGCATTCTTCCCTGGGCAGATTTTAACTTGCTCTGGTATGTTTTCCTGATAAAAATACCATCTGAAAGGCAAAGAAGAACTCCTATCAATAGAACCACTTTACATAGAAGGCATGTATCAATCAAGAGCCATATAGCTGCCACACCTATAACCTAGACAAAGTGCATTCTCAACTCTCTCTTACTTTCTCTCATTTAAAAAAAAATTATTTTGAATAAGAGCTGGAAAGGACAACTCTTTTAACTTTAACATCTGAGAAAACTGAGGCCCAGAGGGGTTAACTGGTTTAACACAGTCTGAGTCACATAGGGGAAGATCCAGATGGGAACCTTTGTCTCTTGCTGAATTTCATGGGATTTTGCCACTCTTGGCTGCCAAAGACTACTTTCTGGGATCCTCCTGAGCATTCAGGCATAAAATCATCCCACTGCAGGAGAAAATTCTACTAATTAGTAAGCAAAGAAAATATCTATGTATTACAGCTGTGGCTGTTACAACAGAATTTGCATTGAAGAAACTGAGTACTAACCAGAGGAGAAAGATATCTTTTTGATATCTCCAAAAGATATCTTTTTGGTATAACTTGCACCACATGCAAGTTATACCACATTTTGCTAAAGGCAGAAAGTAGAGGATGAAGGATCACTAGACATATCAGTTTCCTGGTGGGAAGCACAAGTTGTCAACTACTGGAAGATAGGCTCTATTATATATCAACCAAATCTGGGGACTTTGTAGAAATGTGAGATCTCGGGTCTTACTGAATCAGAATCTTCATTTTAATAGGATCCCCAAGTGATTCATATTTCATTACAATTTGAGAAGCACTGGTCTATCACATATAGCATATAGAAGATTCTCAAAAACATTAGATAATTGAATCCCAAATTTAAAACTCTCCTAGCCAATGTTATTAAAAAAGAAAAAAACAGTAAAACTGATTTATTCCGGGCCATCTTTCCTTTTTTTCCTTCATCAGTTTCCTCTTCAAGGAAAATATGCATTTATGTGTATGAACATAAGTGGAAAGTTGGTAATTGTAATACTATTTTATGAGATACTTCAGTAGAACCTATTTTTGATTAGTATAGTCTACACTTGCTCATTGTCCTTAATGTTCCTATCTCACTTTCCTTTTTTCTCTCTTCCAGTTCCATTCTACATCTCTTTTTTTTTTTTTTCCTGCTCCACAGTTTTCTTACAGCTGCTCCTGTCTTCCAGGGTAAGAGGAGATTCCTGGAAGAGAAGGAAATGACTCAGATGTTTGCTCTATCTTGCTTTTTTTCTCCCCAATGTGTGACTATGGTCCTGGCCTCTACGTGAAGAGATGTTCACTGCAGTTTTTGCTTTTTTCCTAAATGACTGATTTTCATACTGAGTGGTATGTGGTGATGGTGGGTAGTGTTGGGGGAGAGTGTCATTGTTAGCTGAGTCACTCAGCAGAGGAGCCAGAGAAGTCCTATAACAGGTTTCACCATTTCATCCTAATAATATTTGGTATATATATTTCAAATCAATCAAAGAGGAAGCAATACTTCAGTCATGAATTTTTGGCAACTGAGTTACTCAGGTGTGAACTCTGTGGATAAGAGGTCCCCTAACTGTAACAGAGAATAGAAATTATTTCTTCTCCTTGAAGGGAAAGTGGTGTTTTTTCCTGCTGCGTAGTAGAATTTACATACCAGTGATGTGTTATCTATTAGAATAATTTGTAAATGTTGCTCTCCAAATCGAGTGCAAAGATGTGGTCTGAACTTGAATCTGCATGGATTTGTCTTTTCCTAACCTAATATCTACACTAAGTAATAGGCAGGCCCTTTGCTAGCAGGTAGTTTTACCAACTTAACAGGACCTTTATTTGATTTTTTAAGCTCTTGAGAAAATTCAAAACACTATTCATATTTAATCAAATAATTCATGCAATCTTCCTTTTTGAGGTCTTCTTTATTTTCTCTTGTCACTATCAACTGTTCCCTTAATGTGAGACCAGAAAGTATATTTTTCAAAGAAAAATACAGGTAAAAGCAATTTTTAATGGATTCATAACACTTTTGGTAATGTGTAGTTCTGCCTTCTCCTAACTTTGATATTCCAACCAGATTTTCCAATAATTCTTTAAACCTTTCTATTAGAACCCTAATACTGTTTGTGGCCAAGTTTTTACAATGACAACTAAATAGCTCAAGATCTTCTAATAGAAATCTTCTAATTCTGATGGTCTACTTGGGGTATTAACCATCTGTGACAGCTTGGTTTATTGGAAACTATGGGTCTGGTATGCTTACACAATCCATTTTTCCGCTTAAATTGAAAAATCAATGAGAATATTTTTTTAGTTTACTTACAGTTGAACTCTAATTTACAATGGTTTCGTTATTTAACTTTTTTTAATTGAATGAGGTATTCACCAAATAATCTTTCCTGCTATTTCAGAACTATCATTAGCTGCTTAAATTGCACCATGATTAAGTTTCCTCCTTTTATTTAGCTTCTTTTTTTATCACCTATTTGTTTATCTATCTAATTATCTATCTATCTATCTATCTATTTATTTTTCAATCACTAAAGAAGGAAGGTCATGCAATTGAAGTTCAGAACAAAGCTCTGCATCTTTACCAACTTGTGTGTGGGAGGATTTTTTTCCCCTCTGGTTACCTCCCTGGATTAGGGTTCTTCTGATACACCAGGTCATGAACTAGTTTTACAAAAAGGGCCCACAGCTTTTACTGGGAAGTTTAATTAATCATGAATGACTGGAATTTTCTGGTTTGCTTGTTGAGTGGAGCTTTATTCCAGGCTAACTCCTGACCATATAATTTGCCAAAGTCTGAAGAATAAAAGGGCTTGGGGATTCAGTGTCAGGCCCAGGTAAGTGATTTTTTAATCCATTCTATGATGGTCTACCTAAAAAGTTTATTTTGTTAAAAATTTGGTTCCTCATTGTAGCATGCAAAGGTGGATCAGGATGGAATCCCAGTAAATCTGTGAGAAAGATTAGTAAAGAAATGACCAGGATGCTGCAGAAGGGTAAGAGAGCAGAGCCTTTGAGGTTACACTATAGCACTTTCACTTCCATTTTATTGACCCTGACTACTCCAATTAACAAAATTACTTGTTGATTAAATAATTCAGTAGCTGTTCAAGATGCCCTATTCTCCTGTGGTAGGTAAACATATAAATTTAGAAAGCAGTTTCCAGGGTTGATTTTAACAGAAGTAATGAGCGAGTAACTGAATCATTTTAGAAGCTTTATCAGCTTCATTTTGATATGTGTTACTTTCCTACCAAAAATTATGATACATCATGTATGTCTGTGCATGTGCACGTATATGGCTGTGAACTTGGTGTGTGTGCGCATATAAGTGTGTGAGCTGGAATAAATGCAATCTAGGCAAGAAAGGGGGCACTGGGCCTGTATAGGCAGATTCTAGGGTGTCTTTTAACAACTTCTTCTAGAATGTCCATTTATTTATTATTTTTAAGATGAGGTATCTTTTGATATCACAAACTGCTCAGGAAAGAACATGGATAAGTAGAGAAAACTGTTTTATACAAAAATCTCTTCTCAGGCCTCAAATTATGAAAAGCAGTGATTAGAAAAAAAATTCAATGATGGGTTTAGTAAAGTTAAATAATTCCAGATACCTGAATTGCTCCTATATTTTAGGAGAATAACTAGAATTGAACTAATTCTCTAAGAAGACTCTCCAACAACAGTTTGAAGGTTTAACAGCAGACCCTGAGAAACAGACATACTGCTCTTCATAATTTTAGTAAATTAAAAAATACTGAAATATTTACATTTTTTACTGAATAGTAAAAAATTCAACCATAATTTAATTGCATACCCATTTGTGAATGTATATATTACAGGAGAGCTTTGCTGTAAAATATTTCACAAGTGAAATTAACTAATCAGCACTCAAAAAGAAATCTTCAAATGCAGCTTGTGATAGACCTGGTCTCCAGGGAGGACAGAGAATAGAGCTGCTTGAGTTGTTTCTCATTCTCCATCATGTTCTGCATCTCCACTCAAGGGAGTATGATTAGATTTCTTGCAGCACACCTAGCTGTTTAGGGTGCAAGACTTATTTCATTACAGTCTCTAGAACTTTCTGAGATTTAACTACTATATGCACGAAAGCCGTTCCAATTCCCATCGTGATTCTTATTTTAGCTGGAAATACATAGAAGCCATACACTCTGCTTTTATGCATGTCTCTGGTTCACACTCTTATTTCATCTACAGTTCAAGTATAAGCTAGTCATTAGTTCCCAAGGGACCCTCAGTAAGCTGGGTTCTTTCTTCCTGGGTCCCTGGAATCCACGGCTTTTCTCACCTCTCAAGCAACTCAGTTCTTTCTATCTTGGGACCGGATCAGAACTACACTTCTTTAAGTCACCTACACCCAACTAAATGACTTTCCTGGATCCTACCCTTCAGCATTTGAACAAAGTTGACTTAAAAAAGATAATTTCTGGGGTGTCTGGGTTGCTCAGTTGGTTAAGCATCTGATTTCAGCTCAGTCATGATCTTGTGGTTAGTGGGTTCAAGCCCCGCATCGGGCTCTATACTGACAGCTCAGAACCTGGAGCCTGCTTCAGATTCAGTGTCTCCCTCTCTCTCTGCTCCTCCCTACCACTCGTGCTCTCTCTCTCTCTCTCTTAAAAATAAATAAGAAAACATTAAAAAAAAAAAAGACTTTCTGGCTGGCAGTTGAAGAAACGACCAAGATGGATTGTTCTGATCCTTTTGTCCTTTCTTACCCTTGTTTTAGAGAGTTTTATCAAGTGCCTTGAGTTTGTTCACAATATCAGAGAGTTTATATATTTTCTAGCCTTATGATTATGTCACTCCAATTACTATAAATAATATTTCCCCCAAACAACTGTATTTTCGTTATTCACCATTAGATTTCTGAGGAATTGTATATTTGATAAAAAGATGCATTCACTAGTTAGATGACTTTCCAGAAAGTAAAAAAAACAAAAAAATTCTAGTATATCCAATTACTAGTCTTCCTCTAGGAATAATAGAAACCTGTTTATTCACCAATGTTTATTGAAAACCTGACAATCCAGGATATAAAGAATAGAATTTAAAGCTCCTTTCAAGTGGCTTAAGCTTAAAATGGGAATGAGATATCTAAGCTCTCCATTACTAATGAGAAATTTGGTAAAATACATAGTTGGGAAATATACCTCATATACATATGGTACTTAATAGGTCATTTACAAGGATGGTTTTAGAACTCAGAGTAAACCATAAGCCCGAGCTTCCTGATGGTTAGAAACTATTCTTTTATTCAGTTAAACAGACACACATGTACACACATACACAGCATTTGCTTAGTGTCTATTCAATAAGTAAAACAGGACACATTTCGGGATGATATTTAGGCAGAGCTGGAGGAACCTAATAGTATTTTGTTGGGGAGAGTTGCTGAGGATGGAAGCAGTCACAGATGTTTGCTGTGTAGTGGCTCAGTATCATGTGTACTTTCTGACTGGGTTTTCCTCCTCCCCACCCCTTTCCTCATTAGCGTTCCCATCCGCGGCACTGTGTTTCTGGAGGACTCTCCTGGGAAACCATCCTAAGGTAGAAGGAACATGGACACAATGCTGATTCTCCAGTTCTACACAATGGTCACTTCCTCTACTGTTTGGATTTTAATTTCCACTTTATACCTTTCAACATCCCCTCATCATTCTCTTCTAAATGGCCCATTCGAGGGAGGAACCAGACTTTGGCTCCTGACCACATTTCTGGGGACATGTTTTCTCTTTCTGTCCAAATATGGATTTTAGTAAATTGGAAGGATGCCTGTATCATACACTAGTTTTACTTCTGCTTGTGGCGGTCTGTCATGCAGTTCTTATGATGTCCCATGTTTTACTTTGCTGGGCTGTTGTTGGTTTCTTCTATTGCTTTTTTATTTTAACTTCTTAAATTTTTTTAATGCTTATTTAATTGTGAGAGAGAGAGAGACAGAATGCGAGCAAGGGAAGGACAGAGAGAGAGTGAGACACAGAACAGAATCAAAGCAGGCTCCAGGCTCTGAGCTGTCAGCACAGAGCCAGATGCAGGGCTCTAACTCATGAACCATGAGATCATGAGCTGAGTTGAAATTGGATGCTTAACTGACTGAGCCACCCAGCTGCCTCTCTTTTACTGCTTTTTGATACCTAAAGGATTGATGATGCCAAGTTCCCTAAAGACAATGACTACTCCTTCCATCCACTCTGATTCTATCAAAGTGCCTCACAACAGAAAATGGTTCTCAAACTCCAATGAATTTACTGAACATGAACTGAATGGGTTTGTGTTCTGTTTGGTCAAGTTCAACAGAGCTTGGCTGGTTACCCTTGACTAGTATAGATGCACAATTATTTGAAAAGTAGTTCAAATTTTAGAAATTGATTTTGCCCAAATCTCAAGTTTTTCAGTCTATTTAGTACACATTTATATAACATTGATTCACTGTCTCTCCCTCCTTTGAATCTGTGGTCATATGAAATTGACAGCAAAAAGCTATCCATGCTGCTGCCAGTAACTTGCTACTCAGCCTTCTTTTCATGTCATTTCTTCACTTCATCTTTATTAAATGTTTACAAATCAGTTAGGTTCAAACTACAAGCCTGAAATTGTGGCTAAATGCTTGCAATGACAGCTGTAGTTTTCTGCCAGTATTTGAATGCAGTTTTCTTGATCAGTTTTGTTTTTGAGTGTGCAACTTGCAGTTACCTCCTGGAACAAGAAGCAGGCTAATGGATTTCAGATGTGGCGTGAATTACTTATTTGTACATTCGTGCAAAATCAAACACATTTGGGACAAATGTTGTTTACTCATTGGTTTCAAAGAGTAGATTTATGCCAGTAATTCAGCAAGTGCAAAGGCAATTCTTACAAATGGGGCAACTTGTTGATTTCAGAGAATACAGTTTGAGACTTTCTTCTGGATAAAGAAAGAATGAGCCAGTACCAGTGCACATTCCTGAAGTTACCCAGGCTTGCAATTCTACTCTAATCTGTTTCTTTTTGCTGCTATGGGGAGAGGGAAATTCATTCCACAGATTAAGTGTTAACTAGTTTTAACAAGAATCTCATCTTTCATGAGAAGTAAATCTTTGATCAAGTTTGAATTGACCAGAGACACTATGTGAATATTCTTCTATTATCTGGTGATAGTCACAGAATCTACATAAGAATGAGATGTCAGCTGGGTCTCTGGTATTGGAAGTATCTCCTATCACTGTGGTGAAATGAAAGATGCTTTTAAGGCCAAAGTCAGAGTCAACCTCCTCTTTTGTGATTCTGCATGAACTGAACTTCCAAAGAGCATTACCTCATCTTGACATTTGTGTCATGAGCATAAGGGTTATGGCTATAGGAGTTATGAGTATCTTTTAGCACCAATTATTACCACAGCCAAAGCAGAACTTAGAGTTTCAGCTACTGACAATTTAAGGACTGTTAGAGTATTCCACATTTGCAGGTTTTACAGAGAGATGCGAGGTCTCTTATTTTCTTCTTTAGATGCCTCCTTTCCCTCTCTCGTGCCTTATTAAGGAGACTCATGACCTCTCATGTTTAGGAATCAGAGTACTGGTGATGACAGTAAGAAAGGTAAAAGAAATAAAAGGGAAATGTTATTCTATCCTAGAAACAGAATATATAATTTTGATGGTTTCTCTTTCCTACTGCGCATTTTTCCATGTAAAGTAGTAGGACACTGCCCTCTGATTTTTTTTTTAATGTTTTTATTTATTTCTAGGAGAGAGAGAGAGAGAGAGAGAGACAGCGTGAGCAGGGGAGGGTCAGAGAGAGAGGGAGTCACAGACTGAAACTGGCTCCAGGCTCTGAGCTGGGAGTCAGCACAGAGCCCGTCGCAGGGCTCAAACCCACGAACTGCGAGATCATGACCTAAGTGAAAGTCGGACGCTTAACTGACTAACCCACCCAGGGGCCCCTGCCCTCTGATTTTTATAGCTGAATGCAATGTCCTGACATTAAGATTAAGTTAGGGCATCGGTTCTCAAACTTGAACGCACATCGAAATCATGAGATTGTTAAAACACAGATTTCTGAGCCCCATCCCCAGAGTTTCTGATTCAGTAGGTCTGATGGGGCCCAGGAATTAGCATTTCTAATAAATTATTGGATGATGCTAAGGCTTCTGGTCTAAGGACCACACTTTGAAAATTGTAGAGTTAGGTAGTTATCTAGCATTGTCTTTTGTTGCACAAGTGTGATCATACTGACCTCTGTCATCCCTTTGCCTAATAGCTGCCATACAATTTTTATGAAGCAATTTTAAGGACACTTTCTGAGTGTGCATGAATCAGATACATGTATATACTGTTCACAAATGTATATTAGAAATAAGTGTTTTATAATGTTTGTTATTTTGAGAGAGAGAGAGCGAGTGAGAGAGAGCTGGGGCAGGGCAGAGAGAGAGAGGGAGAGAATCTCAATCAGGCTCCATGCTGTCAGCACAGAGCTTGACGTGGGGCTTGACCCCACCAACTGTGAGATCATGACCTGAGCCGAGATCAAGAATTGGACGCTTAACCATCTGAGCCACCCAGGCGGCCCTAAAAATAAGTCTTACATTAACTGGACGTTCAGTGGTTATAGTATTCGGAGAAGTAAAATTATGAAACTACACTAGATTTTTCAGGGGAAAATCAATTACCTCTATCACACAGCATCAGTTTATTTAGTAATTAAGGTATCCTCCTAAACTCAACTCTTATCCATTTATATGGCTTTAGAGAAGTTTTAGATACTCAAAGGTAATTAACAACTAAAAACAATGAAAAGCAGTAAGCAGACTAAATACCCATTTTATTTTCTGCTTGAAGTATTTGTCTCTGTTAATATCATAATTTACTCAATTATAGTCTTCTGTTAGCAAAATATCTATTTTCTGAGATCAAAGTCATTCACTGGGCTGTATAATTATATGTAACAAAAATTAGACATTTCCTTACAAAACCAGCCAAAGCAATGAGAAACCCTAATGACATTAGTGAGGATCAAAAACAAAAAACAAAAAACGAAAAAACCAAATGGTAGTGTTTGAAAACTGTTTGGTAATGACAAGGTCAGGTATGCTAGGCCAGTTGATTACACTATAATTTCTAAATCCTCCTTTGGATATGTGATCATTTAAATTTCAAATGAAAGAAATGAAAGAAAGACATCCCTAGCATCTCAGAATCTGTACATGTTAGTTCAAGTTTTCTTTTTTAAAAGTAGATGTATAGATAATAACTTCTTTCCTTTTCAAAATAGTATTTTAGTTATGTTTATGAAGAAATGTGCAAAAGATAAAAGGTGATCTCTAAGAGCGTAGAGCTTCTTAAACCCTGAACATATATTTTTTTTGTTCTTTTAGGCTTTAAAAAATGCAATTTTTTTCTTTTTAATGTTTTAGTTGCTCCTGCATCACAGACAATAGTGATAAAAATCAAATTGAATCATTTACAATACAGCTAAAAATAAAGAAAACTATTTTGACAAATAAAACTTTATAGTTAAAGCATGGTATTTAATTTGGCTGTGTGGTACATTTTCCCCCAGCAGAAATGTGAAAAGATGAGCTACCCAAGGTATAACATGTATCTAAGTATGTAGGTGCTAATGTCTAGGTAGTCCGCACATGCGAAGTCTAGAACAATGTGGAAAACAGGTCACTGACAAACAGGCAAGTGGGATCCTATCAATTGCAAAGGAAGTCTTTGTCCAGGTACTTAACAATGAGTGAAGTTTGGTTTCTGAATGTTCAAAAAATATTGAAAAAACAATTTAACTGGACAAACAATGCCTTACCCTGAAAAAAATGGCTTTAATGTTAGCATTTCCTCACTCTTGGCAGTGAGAGATGTGGTTGTTGAGGGTGTGCTAGGGTGATCAGCCATCCCAGTTGCTCAGGACTGAGGCATTTTCTCAGTTGTGGGGCTTTCAGTAGTCAAACCAAGGCAGTCTTGGGTAAACAGGGACATTTGGAAACCCTAGGTTGTGTTTTCACATCTCTCAGTTATACCTTATATAATACAAGCCAGGTACTGCACTCTGGATTTGACTCCATAATCAGCTTCATTAGGCACTTGTATCAAGTTCATTTTTTGATGTTTCAGTTTCTTTAGCAAGTTAGTAATGATACCTATAAATCCTGACTGATTTTAGTGATGGCATAATTACCAGCTGTACAAAATACCCTATGCTTAATGTTTTGAAAGTTCAATTGAGTAAACAAATTCCTTCAAATTGGGCAATCGATGCTTTTTCTTACTTGCTAGTTCCCAAAAGACTCTTCTTTTCCCCCTACAAGAATGAGACTTTTAGGAAGTTATCTATGATTTTAAAAAGTCTCTTCTTGGGGTGCCTGGGTGGTTCAGTCGGTTGAGCGTCCGACTTGGCTCAGGTCATGATCTCATGGTTCGTGGATTCGAGCCCCTTGTCAGGCTCTGTGCTTACTGTTCAGAGCCTGGAGCCTGCTTCAAATTATGTGTCTTCCTCTCTCTGCCCTTAGCCTGCTCATGCTGTTTCTCAAAAATAAATAAATGTTAAAAAAATTTCTTTAAAGCCTTTCTTAACTCGAATTAGCGATTTCTTTTTTTTTTTTAATGTATGCACTTTTCTTTTTTTATTTTTTATTTATTTCTGAGAGAGAGAGACAGCATGAACAGGGGAGGGTCAGAGAGAGAGGGAGACACAGAATCTGAAACAGGCTCCAGGCTCTGAGCTAGCTGTCAGCACAGAGCCCAACGCAGGGCTCGAACCCATGAACTGTGAGATCATGACCTGAGCCGAAGTTGGATGCTTAACTGACTGAGCCACCCAGGCGCCCCTCGAATTAGCGATTTCTAAAGCCATTGCCTTTGAGCAGAGACTATGCAATAAAGTTGTAGAAAAGTAAAGTGACACATTGATGGGTAATAATATATTCCCCATTCATTTAACTTCTTTTTGGAGTAGATGAATATCTGTTGTCTTATAGGTAGATGATAGCTCATAGAGAAACAATTTCTAAAACTTTATTTATATATGACTCCAGATACGTGGCAATAAAATAATATTGATGTAATTTTATGGCTGCCAAGGATGATGCTAGTCATTCTCAGGGCAAATGGCTACCCCAGCATCACCAATGGTTGACAAAAATTGTTTGAAAAAACTTGCTCAGTGTGAATTGATATTTCCATGTTATGTTGCTCTTTTAACCCCCTTGCTTTTGCACTAAATTGAAACGTTCTGGACAAATACATGACAAGGAGTTAAAAAAAATCATATTTTCACTAAATGTTAAAACACAGCTGTTTTAATAATATAGGGGCACCTGGGTGGCTCAGTCGGTTGAGCATCTGACTTTAACTCAGGTCATGATCTCACGGTTCATGGGTTTAAGTCCCGCCTTGGGTTCTGTGCTGACAGCTCACAGCCTCAGCCTGCTTCAGATATGTCTCCTTCTCTCTCTGCCCCTCCCCCGCTCATTCTCTCCCTCTCAAAAATAAATAAAACATTAAAAAATAAAAATATATTTACAAAACAGAATACTCTTAGAAATACCTACTGGTATTTAAATTACTGGGTGCCATCTGTGGCTGGTAATAGGATGTTCAAAGTTTATTGAGTTTAACACCAAAGTACAGTACAGATTTCAGTCATTAAATAAAAAATGTCCTCAGCTTTAGGTTATGTAATGATAAACTGTACCTGTTGAAAAATATATTTGGAAAAAAGAAATAATTTTAATACAAATATGACTCATCTGCAGGCATTCATTTATTCCGATCCAGCAACCATGGTAAATGTGTTTGAATTACTGGGCATAGTATGAAACATTTAAAAGGGAGTGGAGGTCTTTATTAAAACAGAAGGCTCCTGAAACTCCACAATGATGTCAGAAATATAGGTCCGTGGAGCACATTATTGTTTTAAGCGGAGGTCCCCGCACTTTCACATTGGTTATAAAACATTATTTTGTGCTGCTGGCCTGGACTGGGAATGTCATACATCTGCAGGCAATTAGAAGAAGCTGGACTGCATGTTTGATTAGTTCAATAATAAACGGGCACAAGTGTGACTCGACTTATGTTAGTCAGATTCCCCAGACAGATTATCCTGTTGTTATCGTATGAAATAACCCCCTTTTATCAACAATTAAGTAAATCCACATTTATGGGCACTTTGCAAAATTGTGAGGTGGGAAGAAATCCAACTTAAGCCTTAAGTCATCCAGAAAACTTTTAACCCTGCTTTCAATGATGCAGACCCCACTCACAAGTTTTAGAAATTGGTTGAATTATGCAGAACAGTTGAGCTGGGAATACTCTGTGTGCACACAATCAGTAAGTGTATGTTTTTAGCATCTATCATAAGCAAGGCATTTAACGGTTTTAGCTTATACCTAAAGAAAAAAAATTCTCATAGAAGCAAGAATTACAAATGTTGTAATATGTGAAAAGTAACTTTGTAAGGTAATCTAAATCTTTTTCAGAAAAATTAAATAGGATTTAATTTTTATTATTCACATCTTATTATATAGTTTCTCCTATAACCAATGCATACTCTAAGTCGTGAATATACTTTATCCTAGAACTTCTTCATTTGGTTTCAGGCATTGTTCTTGCATTCAACCACAATCACTAATGATAGACTGTAAGCTACTATGGGAAATGACCATTCATTTATGTTTTTTTTCCTTCTAAGTACCATTTAAAATATACATCTGAAGCATGAAAAATAATTCAGTACATAAAAGTCAATACTTTAAAATTTTCAGCATAACTTTTCAGTTTCAGGAAAAATTCCACCAAACCTTCTAATTCAACTATATATTTAAATAACACAATTAAAAAGTTGATATTTTCAATAAACCCTAGACACTTTTTTTAATCAATATCCACTGAAATACATATACATAAAGTAAACTCCTGAGGTTATCTCCTTGACATAATCCTTAAATTAAATATTGGAATATCAAGCAGATGCTAAAGCATTCATCATCAATATTGGAATTCTGACTCATGACAGTAACACGAAACAGATGCTAATATGATGCGCCCTCTGAAAAGTGACACCATCCCACCATGGGTTAGCTCTTGATGTGGGGTACTTAAAAATTTGAACACAAAATATAAAGTAATAAAAGTCAGAGTGTGATAGGTGTCCTTACTTTCAAATAAGCCATTTGAAATCTATCTCATACAGAAGATAAAACTCAACTCTAGGAAAGGAAAGGGAGCACCTCAGGGAGCCAGAAGATGCTCTTTCACTTAATGCAGCAGCTAGGTGATCCCGATTGAACGCCTCAGTGCTGAGGGAGGAAGGTGCTCTCTTCCTCACTCATGAGCAGGTAGAAGGTAAGAACTCCTGGACCCTTTCTATTGGCCAGGCACCGGTGGTGTAATATAGCATCTATTCTGTCAGTCCCTGGCAGTGAAAAAGGAGTCTGGGGCTCCTATGGCCCATCTCAGTAACAATCTCCACACCAGACAGATCTGAAAGGGTTTGCTCAGTAGGAAAAGGGGAACAAGATCTCTTAGCACAGTCCAGTTAGCTAATATCCTACACATCTTCAAAGACCAAGATTCTTATCATTTTGCTAGCATGAGTCTACAGCTGTTTCTAGAATAATACACAGTGATGTGTACTCTTTGTGAAAATAAACAGAAAAACCCAAGTAGATGGTGCCACGGTGCAAGTGATATAAGCGAAATGTACTCACATGACAACTTAAAAAGATATAATGTGAGTGGGGGAGATTCCCTCAAAGGTAACAAGAAACAGAAGTCCCATCTCTTTATTCCTCAGTGAGGAAAATAAGTTAGTGGCAGTTTCCATGAAAAGAAAGCTTGAGAACCCAAAGGACATTTATGGAGTAGCTTGACAGGCACAATTTCAAATTCCAAATGAATAACCTGACTGCTCCTGCTGACAGTTGTGACTCTGGCTCCACCACTGGGGTTTGAAGGCTAGCTCTGCTCTCACTACCTGTGTGACCCCTGGTTCTCAAACTTGGGTACAGGCTGGAACCACGTGGGAAGCTTTAAAAAAAATACTGATGCCTGGAACCCACCCCCCAGAGACTGTTAGTTAATTGAGCTGGGGTGTGGCTTGGATATTGGAGAAGTTCTGAAAGCTCCCAAGTGACTCTAAATATGTGTAGCTGAGGTTTAGAAGCCCTGACGACCTCTTTCAGCCACAGTTTCCTCATTTGTAAAATGATGACCATATAGGCAGCAGCCACCTTCTGGGATTATTGCAATGATTAATTGTTATTATTAACGATTATTAATTATTAATAATGATTCATTACTGCAATGATTATTGGCTTGTGGGAAGCTCTCAGCAAACCTGAGCTGTTATCGTGCTCACCACGAGGTCCACTTGGAGCAGAACTTTCTTGTTAGCATAATCAGTCATGCTTACCTTGACACACGTTATGCTCACTCTGCTCATAGCCCGTCGCGCACTGGATCCGGTGGGAAGGGTTGGCGGGGATGCGCTGAGGGTCAGCTGGGTTCCGTCGGATGACAAAGTTATTTCGGCCAGTCTGCACTTCAGGGCCTGCAACCGCAGCAGCACTGGCAATGAAGCCACCCCCCGGCATCACTCTACTGGCTGCCATGCCGCTGGCTGACACTCCCCCAGTGCCTGTACCTGATGTGGCGGCAGCATTTGCAGTGGCACCCACACCTTCTGCTGCCACTGGTGTTTCATGCTGAGGTTGTTCATTATTGACAATAATCTGGGCTGTTTTAGGAAGGCAGAGGTATCCTCCGTAGTGGTTGACACACTTCATTCCACCTTTGCAAGCGTCTGGGACAATGTCACATTCATCAATATCTGTGGTCAGCAATAAAAGAAATCAGGACTCTTCTCAGAGGGAAATCTGAACATGTAAACATATGCTCGTGCCTTTTTGGTATAATATAAACAGGGCAGGAAGAGTGACATGAGATAGAGACAGAAAGCTATGTTCAGATGGAGAGTCTTTGAAGTTGGCTCACCTTTGCACTGCTGTCTTACAGGATCCCACTCATATCCATCTGTGCATTGCTGTGAAGAAACATCAAAGATGGGGCCAGTAGACAGTTAATTTGTGTATCCAACTTTTTAAGAAGTCACTCTAAAAGCTTCATTCTTATGGCAACAATCCTTGCTCTAGAGTCCTAGATAGATCATGTGATAGGTAGTTTAACATTCTCTAGATTTTCTTTTTATTTCCTTCTTTTTTTCTTCAAGACAAACCCGTGCATTGGATTACTTCAGGGGTCCCTTCTCAATCACCAGCTGCCTCGCCTCTTCTGTTGCATTTGGTACAGTTGCCCAACACCATATTGGAATTCTTTTCTCTGTCATAATACTCATCTTCTCTAATCTCTCTGCATGCTCTTTTTTTTTTTATTTATTTGCCCTCCTTCCACATTATAAACGTTACCAAAAGAAAGAAAAGAAAGAAAAGAAAAATTCAACCAAGTTCTTTTGTTCATCACTTGACTCTTCCCCTCCTCTCTCAGTTCTTTTAGAGCATTCCAGCACCTGGCTTTCCTTATTCTTGTTTAGCTGAGTCCCAAGCCTCTCATTCACACCCTGGACTGCCTCTTAGCTTCAGTCCCTACAGGTCCTCTCTAGTTCATACACTGAACACACCATCTACTCAGTACCTTCTCCTACCAGCCACCATCCTAATCCTTTGGGATGCAGAGGTCGTGAAGACCTTGTCCCTGTCTTCAAGCAGCTCACAGATCAGAAGAAAGACAAGTAGACAAGCTGGAGCAGGAAGTCAGGTGCTGTGACACAAGCATGTATGTGGAAGGAGTGATGAACTCTATCCAGGGCTGTGTGTGGGCATGACAGAGTGGAGGAGAGGTTTTATGAGGGAGGCCACAAGTGAATTGGGCCTTATATGCTCTTTCCAGGGAAAATGAGGGAATTCTAGGATGAGGGACCATGTGAGCAAAGGTGTGACAACATTATTAAAGAGGGAAGGAGCTTCGAGTAGTCTGGGTGGGGGGATGAGGTTAGAGGGGCAGGCAGGAACTGAATTCTATCTTGAATGTCAATGAAACTCAAGCTTTATGATCAAGCTTAAGAGTCACCCAGGGTGCTTGTTAAAATGCAGACTCAAAGGATCTGATTCTGTAGGTCTGGGTAGGGGGCTTGGAATCTGAATTCCTAACAAGCATCCCAGGTGATCCTGTCACAGATTGCCTATAGGCCACTTCCTGAGAAACACTGCTGTTAAGTGATAAGAGGCCTCTGAAGAATTTAATTATTTTTTTTTCCCTTGAGAATTTTTAAGCTCAGGAAAACATTTGACCAGATGCAGATTTGAGTGAGATGCTTCAGGAAAGATTGAGCAAAAGTACAGTGAACAAACAAATAAAGTTGAATTCTTTTAATAGAGCTGAGAGTTGCTCAGGCACACAACAGATGCTTGGCAAGTAAATTGCTGAATGGAGACAGAGTGCTCAGTTTAAATATTTTAATGATATCTGAAACTTCACAGGGTGAAAGCTAAACTCATTTTATCTCCTAAGCTAATTCTTTTTAGTTTCCCCAACCTGTCCAAGGTGCTGCCACCTTTCTTAGGACCCAAGATTACAACCGTAATATCCACACTGACTTTTCCAATTATTCTCCTGCAAGCTCTGCTGACTTTGTGTCCATTTCTAGATCTACCACGTTGGTGAAAGCCTTCTTGGCTTCATGAGTAGGCAATGCTCTTGGCTGGTCTCCATATATCTCTGTGCCACACACAGCCTCCATGACAGCCATTCTTGCTGTCTTGGTTATGTTACTTCTACATTTAAGACCTCACACTGGCTTGCAGACCTCTCAACTCTGACTACTGCCATCTCAAGTTTCCCTCCACTACCCAAGCTCCAGCCCATCTAACCCTGTTATCTCCTCAACTTGTCTCGGTTGTTTTCATCTCTAGACTTTAATTATGTCACTTTCTCTGATTCAAGGGCCATGTCAACCTTTCTAGATTAATCTGAAGTCACTACTTCCTTCAAGGTTCAGCACAGAGCTCAACCTCTTTCAATATGCCAGTACCAACATTAATTGCTTCCTTGATTTTCTATTTCTTTAGCAACTTGTGTAGTCTATATAATGACAATATTTGTACTTGCTTAGGAACTTTGTAGTTTTCAACAGTATTTTCCTAGGGTAAATTCTCTAAGATGAAGGTCTGAATTTTCTTAGTAAACAAACTTAAATTCTTTTGCTAGTGGTAAGAATTGCTTATGCACATGGCAGGTATTTGGTGAGTAAATGGCTGAATGGACTATATATTTTTTTAATTTTTAATGTTTTATTTATTTCTGAGATAGAGAGAGAGAGACAGTGTGAGTAGGGGAGGGTCAGAGAGAGAGGGAGACACAGAATCTGAAACAGGTTCCAGGCTCTGAGCTGGCTGTCAGCACAGAGCCTGACATGGGGCTCGAACCCACGAACTTCGAGATCATGACCTGAGCCGAAGTTGGATGCTTAACCGACTGAGCCACCCAGGTGCCACGGAATGGACTTTAAAATGAAAGGGGGGTATGAGGCTGTCTTGTGGGTATGAGCTCAATCTTCTACCTTTCAAGTTAGGCACAATGACAGTTCATTTGAATAATCTGTATGCTAACTAGAGAAAACACGCAGATTGCTTTAGATATTTAGTTCCAGTACATTTAATATGGATCTACTATTAAATAAGCCTGGACTGAGTTTAGCTTCTCCACTTGCTGGCTGTGTAGCCTTCAGCAAGTTAGATACTCTGTCTGATCTGCGGTTCTCCTATTGGTGAAAGGAAGATGATACCTCTTCTCTCATACTGAACCATGAAAATGAAAGGAGATGGTGTCTTCCAAGTGGGGTACTCAAAAAATAATTACATCTTATTCTTTAACCATGAATCACTAGGCATACACAGTTCAGGAGAGAATAGACCCAGTCTTAGAACAAAAAGGATGTTGTAATTGGAAAATCTGCTATAATAATAATAAACCCTAGTTAGTGGTCTAAAACTACAGTGTTTAATCCACAGGGAACTTTTCTGCTAAAGATGAATGTGATTTAGCTGATTAACCAAAGAGAAGGGGGTATAAGACAAGCAATTGTAGCAATAAAATATTTTATTAGATGAATATAAAAATGGGTAGTTAATTTCACTCTAGCTTCCTAAGAAGGTAGTAAGTTTAGCCTGAATAATAAAACATTCTCATTTGAAGATAAACAACACATGTATTCATTTCTTGTGCTTTATTTATCTTCAGCAGAGGAAGCAACTACATTTATCATTAAGTTAACAAAATATTTACGTAAAACCCTATTTGATTTATAGTTGATCTGAACAACAACAAGGAACATTTTCCAGATGAATACTAACATTCTAGGGATAATAGGATACCAAAAAGTGAGATAATGTTTATTATCAGTAATTGACATTAGCTCACTTTTAGGAGTTTTATTTTCAAAAATTTTTCACATTCTTTTGAGTAGGATTACTTAATTTTAAATTGGGAGCAAGTAGAAAAATATGTTTTTCATATTATGATCCAGGACAAATGCCACTTGTCTCACAACACAGGTTAAAAGCAGAAAACACAAAACAAAAGCAAACAAAAAAGAAAACGCAAAACAGAGGTGCACACAAACTCACCAGAAGTGAGGTTAAGTATGGCCTTCTGCTCTCACCACATTCATTCCTGACGGTGGGATGGCTCCGATGATGTTTTCAATATTTTATTACACATTGGTTATACCCATGTAATTAATTAATTAACCAAATATTACTTGGAAATAATCAGATGTACTTAATTAGAAAATGCAAAACCAAATTTCACACAACGCATTTTAAGACCACTTTAGCCCAATACTGCATCCTGGTAGCACATAAAGTTTACCTAAAGGGCATTTATATGAATTATCATTTATACTATAAATGAATATATAGCCTTTATAAATTCAATACAGGCCATTTACAAGAGAACACAAGTCACACACACAAATGAGGCACATGCTTTCTTTTGTGATGCTTGTTTTTATCTGCCTTATATAGGAATCCAGGCTTTCCAATTCCTTACCTCCATTAATTTACTGGTTGGAAAACATGTAGTTTACTTAGGCTTTTGTTTTTAGAAGGGTCTCCTTTTTTGGTCTTGCAGAATCATTACATTTTGTTCTCTATCTCCACTGGTGATCTAAACGAACTTTTGGAGGAACCAGGGGAGATTTAAATAAATCTTAAATGTGAACTATACTAAAGCGGTGTTTAATTTATTACCCTCCACAGCCTACAGCCCACATATACTGGCAGGAGTGGATAAAGTCTCCCTTGTGTCACTGAATCCGCTGAACCGCACTTATCTCAAATTCCATCACCCCTTACCGTATACGTGATGGTTTCTTCGGTGTCCTGTGACTCGACCAGAGCCAGAGTCAGCATAGTTAGGAAAAGGGCTTTCAGCATTGTGAATCTCAAAGAAAACAGAGGACAAACTGGTGCTTAATATCCGTGGTGGGGGGTAGGGGGAAATAACAGAAGTTTAGCTGTGAAGTAACAAGTAAGGAAGGTCAGGAAGGAGAGGTTTAGGTTCCATCATACCCAATTTCCAATCTACTTTCTCATTCCCCCTCCCCCTCCTCAATCTTCCCGTGGCCAAACGAGGCACCAAAGACTGTAAAAACGGCTGCAGAATTACATTTCAAGTTACTCCATCCAGCTGCGCTTAACATATACAAAGGATATTCAGCAGCATTTTATACTGTACCTACACCACAGGCTTCTTGAAGGGGGTGGAAGGGAAAGAAGAGAGGGTAATTAATTTCAAAGGAGATGGTGCGTGTGTGTGTATGTGTGTGTGTGTGAGAGAGAGAGAGACAGAGAGACAGAGAGAGAGACAGAGACAAGAGACAGAGATAGAGAGGAGGTGGGGCAGCAAATCTCAGATTCCTTGAACGTTAAGGCTTTCCCTATATGCTCACCTCCAGCGAGTGAAGGTAGTTCCTTGCACAGCTCAGCAGAAATACCTGTGAATCAATATGAATTACCTTGGCTTCAAACTTTTTTTTTTTAACAAAACACCAAAACAAAACTCGAAGAGCAATCTCCTCCCCTAATAGAATACCTGCCCTTCAGAGTTCCTTGGCATATCCCCCAGCACAAACTAAGTGGCATTTTCACGTCAGTGAAATGCGCGCAGCTTTGTGTAAGAGACCCAGGTTGTGTGGAGGATCACCCCAAAGCTTCTGATTCTCTGCGCATTATCAGTCCCTTGGTTCCCGACATGCTACCTTCAGAATCCGGCTGCCTAGGGCCAGAACCGGGGGACCACACCGCAGCCCGTGATACTAGTTTCGGGGCAGCCAGCCAGGGGAGGTGAGGTCCCCTTCTCTTAACAGAAAGTTAACAGGCGGCAGTCCTTGGGATCTGCTCAGCGCTCCACCTTCTAACTAGCTCCTGTGGAATCCAGGTGTGGCTTAAATCTCGTACATTAGCCCCCTGAAACTTTCAAAACCTCTTTTCTGGCCAAAGCCCAGTCGGCTGATTGTTGGCGCGCACACACTTGCCCATCCAAACAGATGTCACCCAGGTACTCGCACAAGCTGACAGATCGCATTCCGAGACAGCACACCTCCACCTTCCTCTCTGCTTGAGAGATCCTGCTCAGTCTGGGACAGTTCTCGGGTATCCTTGCACCCCTCAGGTCACCCCCACTTATTTCCCTGGGCGCCGCCCGGCAGGCACCGGGTGCGTCGGGGGCTCCTACCTGTTCGGCCGCGCTGCGCTCCGGGCCTGGGCAGCAGGGGGAGAGCGTAGGGGAGGGCAGCCCGGTGGGTCTGAACTGGCGAGGTCTGGCAGCGGCCGCGGAGGCAGGAGGAGGAGGAGGAGAAAGGGAGGGAAAGGGGGAGGGCGAAGGGGGGCGGAGGAGAGAGCGGAGGGAGGCGCAAGAGCTGAGCCCGGCGCTGCAGGCCCGGCGGGAGAGCGCGCTGCGCCTCTTGGTCTGCGCCCCCTCTTCCTAGGGCTCTCTCTGCCTCCGCGCCTGCCCTCTCCTGCCAGCCCCCACCCCAGTTTCCAGACACCCCGAACTCCAGGCCGAAGACGGCACGTTTGGCGTGTGAGGTCTAGGGTTTGAATCAGCCTTGGTGATGCTCCAGCCTTCCAGACAGTATCTTGTGCCCCTTAGAGGGGAAACATCTCTCTCGGAGAGCTGCTGAGGGTCCTGAGGAATTGCTTAATTTTTGTTTTTCAGTAAGTGGCTCTTAAGACAGTAAATTAACCCATTTATTGAACTGGTTCTTTTGCCTTTTCTTTCAAATACTTTTTAAAAAAAATTTGCGTGGGGGAGGGTCTTATTCCTCAAATGTAGAAAAAAGAGAATCCATGCATTCCACAAATATCGTTGACCTACTATGTGCCAGGGTTGGCAATGGGCCAGGTGTAACACACCCTAACAAAATTGTGCGGCCAGGTTTGTTTTTGGTCTCACAAACCTCTTTTTATGGCCCCCTTTTCTTATCCACTGCTTCTCTTCTCTGTACTGGTTCACTTGCAGGAGTCCCCAGGACTGGTCATTCAAAGTTGGGCATTTCACTTTCACCTTTCATACCAATGGAATTTCGGGAATCTAGAGAGCCAAAAAAAAAAAAAAATTTCTTTTCTGGCTTCTTCAAATCATACCACACAGATTGCTGTTATCTCTGAAGGCTCCAACTCTACATTCAGATTAATAGTTTGCTTCCAAGGCAGTCATGTCTTCTAAGAAGCAAATGCCAAATACAACTTCATGAATGAGACAGTATACAAACTGAAGATACTCAGGACTTTGACACGGAACAGGAGATAGAGGGTGGGAAAGAGGATCTGCTCCCTTTTCTTCTGGCCACAGGGGAGAAGGTAGTAGACAGTGCCAAAGTGAGAGGCTCTTGAGTAGAGGCCTGTCTCCTTATATCCGGCACATGCAGTGGGTTGTACAGACCTTGCCAGGTTGTTTGCAAGCCACACAACATTGGGCAAGATCAAAGGAGTTTCATGGCCCTGAACCTTACATAAGCATGTGGGGTTTCACTAATAGTACTGAAGATTTGTAGTATCAAATTCAAATAAGTTTGTTCTCCTAGTCATTAATGACCTCCAAACTTAAAAAAAAAATTCTCCTTTGTTTAGTAAAAAAGATCTGTCCAGACATTTTCTTCTGTTATTATTATTTTTTAAAAAGATTCTATCTATCCTCAGCCCTCTCCCCAGAAAAAGTGAGTTGAACCTCCCAAATTTCTGTCTCCAGCCTGGAACTCTTCCCGCCTGAATATCCAACTGCTGACATTTTTATTTTCATCTCACTTAATGGGCATTTCAAACCAGATCTTCTGGGTCGCTCTCTCTCTCCCAGCCTGCTCTATCCACCTGCTTTACCATCTCAATCAATACCAATTTCATATTTCCAGTTTGCTCAGATCCAAGATCATTGGTCATCCCTGATTTCTCTTTTTCTCACACACCTTGCATTCAGTTCTTCAGAAATTTCTCTTGGCTCTGTCTTCAAAATATATCCAGAATCAGACCACTTTTCATCACTTCTTTTGTTAACATCTTGGTCTGAACATACATCATCTTCCACCTGGATTATTATGACAGCCCCCTAATTGGTCTCTCTGTAGTTTTTTTTTTTCTCAGCAGAAGTTCATATAAATGGATCCTAGAGTATGTACTCTTTTGTGTCTGGCTTCCTTCACTTAGCATGCTTTTGAGATGCATCCATAACTCCCTTCCTTTTTTATTGCTGCATAGTATTCTAGTGCGTGGCTATACCCTGATTTGCTTGTTCACTTATTAATAGATTTTGGATTGTTTATGAATAAAGCTGTCAGGGACACTCATACAGAAATTTTTATGTGGACATATGTTTTCCTTTATTTTATGTAAGTATTTAGGAGAGGAAGTACTGGGTTATATGCTAAGGGTATGTTTAACTTTAAAGGAAGTGCCGAACTTGTCCTGCTTCAAATTAATCAGAATTAATAGAAAGAAGTATTTCTTTTCCATAGTTACAGGAAAGGCCTTCAAAGTTCACGGTAGAGGGAAACAATGGAGCACTTTGCCTCAGTTGCCAGTGGCAGCTCTGTTACCTCCTAGAGGTAAGCCAACCTTTCCATGAGGTGGTACATGGTGTGGGTGGCCAACCAGGAACAGAACCTAGATCCCTGAGGGATTCTTCAGAGGGCTGACTGATCTTAGGACCCATGATACTTTTAGAGATTCTCCACAATGTTTTATTTTCTTATGAAGTCAGAGGAAAAAACAAATATCATCCTGCTTTGATTAAATTTGTCTTCATTCTATTGCAGTCATGAAATATAATTTTTTTTTTTTTAATGGAGGAAGGGGCCCATGAAGGCAAAAGTGTCCAGGGACCATGAGAGTCATAATGTGGCCCTGATTGTTGCGCTTCCAAATCAGCCAAATGTGGACTCTATTCTACCTCTGCCCTCCAGTTTTGTGAGGTCATATATTTTCTTATGATTCAAGCCAGTCTGAGTCAGGTGTTCAGTTACTTACAGCAGAAAATGTACTCACTTGCCGCATGACGAAGCGTCCTATCCTGGGAGCTCAGGCCCTTGTGATGTGCCCTGCTTGCGTCCTGAACTCCAGAGTGACAACCACAAGGGTTTCTTGGGAGAGGCTGTTGGGAGAGATTCCCAGCCTTTCTGTCCTTGGGCAAGCTGAGTGTTCCAGCCACTTCTGCTTGGATCAGCTTCTGAGTTCCTCTTCACCACCCACTGTCATTTTTGTTCTTGTGTGTGATTTTTAAAGATTTAAGATTTGAATTCTCCCTTTAATTCAAGAAGGTAACTTTCGCTTCTCTTCATGTGATTTGAAAAGTAACTAGTGACTACCTTTATAAGGGAGACTTCTGCTTCCTAGTTTACCAACTATTACACTATATGTATTGCAAGGAAAATTTTATATTGTACTTTCTTTAATATTTCCCTTTTTAAAAATTCTCAAGGACCCACAGGCTCTTTGATTAATTGAGTCATGCAATCAGCCAATCCTGTGGTTGAAACCTGATTAAGGATATTCACTGGTGGGGCACCTGGGTGGCTCAGTCCGTTAAGCATCTGACCCTTGGTTCTGGCTCAGGTCATGGTCTCATAGTTTGTGAGTTTGAGCACTGTATTGGGCTCTGTGCTGACAGTGCAGAGCCTGCTTGGGATTCTCTCTCTCTCTGTCTCTCTCTCTCTCTCTCCCTCTCTCTCTGCCCGTTCTCTGTTCATGCTGTCTCTCTCTTTCTCTCTCTCAAAATAAATAAACTTTAAAAATTGAATATTCACTGGTGTGTGGGCAATTGGAGAGTGAAATCTATTAAAAATAATGAATTCAGGAGGAAGGTAGGAAAGACAAAGCAATTACATAGGGATTAATAGGAGGGTGATCAATTCACTTCAGTTTGTCCAGGGCTTAGCCACTTTTTGCACTGAAAGTTCTGTGTCTTGGGAGAGTTTCCAGTTCTAGACAAATTTAAAGGTTTGTGTAGTGGAAAGAAAGTAGGACAAGGAGCCAGGACTTCCTGCCTGAACTTTGCTATGCTCTAGCTGGGTTACCATGGCATCACTTTCAATCAGTTCTACACAAATGTTGACCAGGGTAACAACATTTATACCTGCAGTTATTATATTATACTTTACCTGTGTCTATCACTTTGTTTTTGAGTGTTCCTTTTCTTCTGGTAATAATATCTTGATTTTCCCTTGAATACCAACTCTTATAGTGATAGGCCATAACCAGGCCTTCCCATACAATGCCACTAAGTATACTTAAAGAGAAAACTCATAGGCCCTAAAAATAAGGAGAAGTGGCCCACTGCCAGTACAAGAATGTCAAGGCCCAGAACATGGTTATTAGGCCTGGTGATGTGGCAGAACTATTGTCTTCTTAAGTTATTTCCAAGACTGAAGATACAAAGAACACAGGCCCATAATTCCATGCTCCTCTGCCTGGAAAGAGCCCATTCTACAAAGACTATCAAGACTTCTAGGCTTTAGGCTTGCCTCTGTGAGCTACAAGGCAGGCAGGGCACTGACACATCCTCCAGGAGCCCTTATTTTATTACTTCCTTTGCTGGCTGATTCTTTCTATCCTTGAATCCAGACACCATGATTTGGTCTAGAACATTTCCAGTCCATGTGATTTGCATGGAGCTTATGTGACCCAGGTTCTGCCAGTCATAACATCAAGTCTCCATCAAGTCTCCTATATCCACAGTGATTGAGTCGGAAATGATGGATACACCCTAGGATAACCCCCACTGAAGAGTCAGTGTGGCATAAGACAGGATTCCCGAGAGTCTGGGTTCAAGTCCTGACTGTGCCATTCACTGGTTGTGTGAATCTGGGAAACTTCCTTAACCTCTTTGGGCCTCAGTTTCCTCATATGGAAAATGGGGATAATGATGATTCTTATCTTGTAGAATTTTTATGAGTATTAAATAAGAGAATGCACATAAAGCCCTTTGTACATTCCCTTATACATAGCAATTGCTGCTGTTGTTATTATTAATCACAGGGAACTATCTGTAATGGGTCTGTGCTGTGAACTTAGTAAATCAGATTCACCGTAAATAGGATAAAGGAAATTACTAAGGTTGAAAATTGCCTTCATATTTTTGTTTGTAACTATTTGTAGTTTAGGGGATATTTAGAAGAAGCAGGGTCTGGACCCTTAGTCCACTGCAGTTTTCTGACTGGGTCATGGAAATGTGTGATCCCATACTGAGCAACCTCCTGAGAGAACAGTATTTTTGGAATCAGTGCTTCTGAGATTCCTAATATTCTGAATTTTAAATGGCTTATAAAATTATACTTCCTTACTGGTAATAAATAGTAATAGCTAACACTTATGTATTACCTACACTGTGTCAAGACTGTACTAAACAGCTCATGTGTTTAACTCATTAATGTTATTATGCCTATTTTATTAAAAAGGAAATTGAGGCACAGAGTAGTTTAGTAGCTTGCCCTCATCACACAACTAGTGAACAGTAGAGTGGGGGTTCAAAAGCAGGCTGTCTGGTGCCAAAATCCCTGTTCTAAATGCTCCTTTATTTTACTTCCTCCCCACCATCAACTAAATTTAGGGTTGTAGGGACAGAACAGGGGCATGGATGATTTCTTCAATGTAATGTAACTCCAGAGATTGAAACTGGATGCATAGGTTGAGCAGACTGCACTTGGAGATTGCAGTGAATTCACTTTACTCAATTGCTATGAGCTCAAGGGAACCTGAGATTTCAAAGATTTGAAGATCTTACTGTGGGGGAGAGGGAGCGGATATCACAATTTTAGAAGAGATTCACAGATTACTTTAAGTGTCCATATGCTTCAGAATGTGTATCTGGATCAAAGATGTCCTCACAGTGTGGCTCAGTTCTAAGAGTAGCTGACTGAAGAGCCCAGGCTAAGTGTGCCCAGCAAGAAGCCACAGTGAATATCCCAGACATTCTAGAGACCAAGACATGAATTGTAGAATTAGCCTACAATTTCTGGCCCTGTTGCCAAACCAGGCAATAGTCGGGTCCAGTTTGTAAAAGTATATTCCCTTATGAAACTGTTGAAAGAGAAGCCAACACTGGAGACAGAATTGGCTGTAAAAGCCTCCACCTTTCATAGAAAGAGTTCATTTGTTAAATACTAGAGTTCTTAGTGACATGATAAAAATTGATCACTGACTAATGATAGCCCTGTAACATGCTCTTTCAAGAGTAATGTTGATTAAATTATGTGTTTTCCTGGGCTGCTTTAATATTGACACTTAAAAATTCAATATTTTTGAATAACCAAGTTTACCACTATTATCCATGAAAATATTCTCATGGTGAATACACATATGGATTTCTGATATACTTGCCATTATTGAAATAAGTCCTTGGAAGAGATAGCTTCTAATATTATTTTTAGTACTAAAATTCTTTGATTTTAGCATGTCTTTTGGAGTCAGCACCAGGCCAAGAGAAAAGATAAATTTAAGTGAGCTTTCAGAAGATGCAAAGTCTTTTCTGATAAACCTCGCCCAACACACACACACAAACACAAACCGTTGTATATAGAAGATGATGTGTATTTATTAAATTTATTGCTAAAATACCCCCAAACATTAAGCCTTGTGACTGGTGGCTTGTGCTTTAGAAGAGAACTCACTGAAATAGATGAAAGTTGGACTGCAGCTCTGGCCTCAAAGAATATTGGCAAATTTGTATTTATGTGACATTAATTTGCCTCAAGTATGTCATTGGTGAGTTTTTTATTTTAGTGAATGCCAGATGTATTCTTCAGAATGTATTTGGTGTAACTCTCTTCCTGAATGCCAAACTGACATGAGAAAACTTTCAGTCATCTGGAGCTTGTAAATTGTTCTGAAATTTTTGGAATTTTATTGAAGGCTTGATTTCATCACAGAGCAGAGAATACCTTGGATGAATAAAAAGCAAATCAATCAGAAATGATTGGAACCAGTAATTAAAATTTCCTTGGAGAGATAAAATGTATGATGTAAATCCTCTGCCTTGCAAAAAAGATTGCTTTCTAGCAAGTTATCAGATCTTACAGAGCAACTTCAGATGCTGACACAGATGTGAAACTTTATTTTGTTTTCGGCTACAAGTTCCTTCCTTTCTTTTCAAACTTAGCTTTCCCGGAAACTTCACTTGGCTAATCAAGTCTGATGGGGTTTCAAGATGATTGCATTATGGGGCATGGAATTAGAAATAGTACCCCCTGAAAATTAGTAATTTGATTTCAGTATGCAATTTAAAGAAATGGGTCACCACTCTCCCACTTTTGCCAGTTTGGAATCCTTACATAATATTTTGTTGACTCTTAGAATTTCTATGTTCTACTTTGCAGCTTGATTTTACCTGATGTGAATTATTTTTTTCCTCACTCTGTGGGTTTTTGTTAAAATAAAAAATCCTCCTTATCTGTCCTTTTGTGAAGACTCAATCTATCTTGAAACTGATTGCAGATAACAAAATGGATTTTAAAATCTCCTTGAAAATATTTAAATTAACTTTTTAGGAAGCAATGGTTCAAACAAAATTGAAACATTTTTGTTGAAATCTAGAACTTAAAAAATGTAATGATATTTTTAATAATAATATTAACAATACCGACTTATGATTTTTCCCCCTTAATATGTCATAACCTATACAAACGTAACTGCTGAGATCAGAGCCTACATTGGGATGGATATTATTATTTTCTTTTTGCTCTTTGAGGAATTTTAAAACATAAATTATTTTGGTTAACTATCATTAACTTCTTTCTTACTGTAGAATATGGAAGGGCCAAAAAAAAAAAAAAAACCCAAAAAAACTTTTGTACTTGGAAGTTATAGTCTGCTGCTAATGCAAAGAATATAAGGAATGACATATCTGACTTTTATTGTCAGTTAAATAGGGCAAATGTGGAAACTCTATCTAAGGTAAGAGGTTGAAAGTTTACATAATCCACAAGGGAGATATCACAAGGATATTGCTTAGATGCAAGTGTGTGTGTGTGTGTGTGTGTGTGTGTGTGTAAAGAACTCTGTTCAAGCAGATGCTTCAAAATGTAGTTGATTTTTAAAAGGACCAAGAGTTATAAAACACTCAAGTTTGTTCAGCTCAGTTGGAAGAATGGGAAAATCAGAAAAGACTTTACGATCTGATTTAAGATAGATGAATTCCTTTTATGGTAAAAAGGAAATAGAGAAAAAAAGTGGTCTTTGCAACCATCTGCTCCAACTCCCTCATAAAACTTGGAGCCTAAATGACTTGCCCAAGTTCACCATAGTTAGTGGCAGAGCCAAGGACTGGAACCAGGTGTCTTGATTCCCCAACTTGGGAGCATTCCACCTTTCTGCCCTATCTCTTCATCTACAGCCTCCTTTGGGGTGCCTGGGTGGCTAAGTTGGTTAAGTGTCTGACTTGACCTCATGGTTTGTGAGTTCAAGCCCTCTATCAGACTCTGTGCTGACAGCTCAGAGCCTAGTGCTTGCTTCGGATTCTGTGTCTCCCTCTCTCTCTGCTCCTCCCCAGCTTGCACTCTGTCTCTGTCTCTCTCAAAAATAAATAAATGTTAAAAAAAAAATACAGCCTCCTTTGTCTGTTTGACATAAGGACAACAAATTGAGTGTTTGACTAAGGTATGTTTCTAGGAGTAGGCATAGGGGTGGAGCTGACACATACAGAATGAAATGGATGGTATCTCTCTTTTCGGCCAGGCTATGATCCGGAAGGCAGGGATTATATTTGTCCACCTCTTTCCCAGTCCATATTACAGATATATGTCCGATGCAGAATGCACTCTTCTCAGGAAATTTCTCCACCTGTCCCTACCCTATGAATCCTCTTGTATGTTTTGATTTCTGTCCCATTGTCTCCTACTAGGAGTCCTTTCTGTACTGATAATTCACTTGGTCAGCCTGACTTTGATTTTGGTATCTCTCTTAGAGATATGCTCTAGAGACCTTGGGCAAGTGTCCCACATCTCTGCCCCTACTGCAGATTCCTGGGACACTGCCCCCAGCCCAACCTACTGCCCAGGCCCCACTTGTCTAGGACCTGAGATTATCTTATCTTTGTGACTTCAAATTGTATTTCTGAGAAAATGAGGATAGGCTGGCATGTGGGAGATACTCAGTAGATGTTTGTGGAATGAACAGTAAAGACACTTCATATTGTCATCTCTGTCCTCATCCTTTTCATCTTTCTATTGAACATTTAGCTTGGAGAGATGATGTTAAGCACTCTGTGTGGTATGAAATGGTTCAATTGAACCCACTCAGATACATAAATAAAACCTACTCTTAGTCTTGAACCTCCAGATGTTTGGTTTTAAATACTTGGAGAATTCTATAAATAACTGGTTATTTTCTCCCTGTCTGTGTTTTGTGAAGACTTGGTTTGGATAGAAGTTTGTGCTATATTAAGGGATTATTTTCTCTTCTGTGTCTAATCAGTGAAGATTTTGCTATAAAACACATGCTGAGTGTCTATCACTTAGCCTTCTTTTAAACACTTTCAGAAACTCTGGGTTGGAACTAACTAATAACTAGCAATTCAAAAATAATGTGTGAATCAGGGGTGCCTGGGTGGCTCAGTAGGTTGGGCAACAGGTCTGATTTTGACTCAGGTCATGATTTCATAGTTTGTGGGATCAAGCCCCATGTAAGTCTCCACTGACAGCCTGGAGTCTGCTTGGGATTCTCCCTCTCTTTCTCTCTGTCTCTTCTCCATTTCCCCACTTGCACGTGTATGCAAAATAAATAAAATGAATCAATATTTTAAAAAATAAAAATAAAAAATAAAATAATGCATGAATCAACTATATCTTAGAAAAAATAAACATATCTTTCTCCTGCAGAAGCATATGAAAGGAGATAACAATGGATTTAGCAATCATAATCCTTTTTTTTTGAAGTTATAAAATTTTGTTCATATGCAACTAATGAGAGTTTTTTTTTTTAAATAGTTTATTGTCAAGTTAGTTCCCATAACACCCAGTGCTATTTCCAACAAGTGCCCTCCTCCATGCTCCACCCCGATCAGCCCTCAGTTTGTTCTTGATATTCAAGAGTCTCTCATGGTTTGCCTCCCTCCCTCTCCCCAACTATTTTTGCCCTTCTCCCCCATGGTCCTCTGTTAAGTTCTTCCTAATCCACCGATATGTGCAAGCATATGGTATCTGTCCTTCTCTGCCTGACTTATTTGGCTCAGCATAACATCCTCAAGTTACTTCCATGTTGACACCAATGGCCAGATTTCATTCTTTCTCATTGCCATGTAGTATTCCATAGTATAGACAAACCACATCTTCTTAATCCATTCATCAGTTAATGGACACTTAGATTCTTTCCATGTTTTGGCTATTGTTGAGAGTGCTGCTATGAACATTGGGGTCCATGTGCCCCTATGCATCAGCATTCCTGTATCCCTTGGGTAAATTCCTAGCACTGCTATTGCTGGGTCATAGGGGAGTTCTATTGTTAATTTTTGGAGGAACCTCCACACTGTTTTCCAGAGGGGCTGCACCAGTTTACATTCCCACCAAGTGTAGGAGGGTGGCCGTTTCTCCACATCCTCGCCAGCATCTAGACTCTCCTGATCTGTTCATTTTAGCCACTCTGAGTGGCGTGAGGTGTTATCTCAGTGTGGTTTTGAATGTATTTCCCTGATGAGGAGGGATGCTGAGCATCGTTTCATGTGTCTATTGGCCATCTGGATGTCCTCTTTGGAGAAGAGTCTGTTTATGTCTTCTGCCCATTTCTTCACTGGATTATTTGTTTTTCAGGTATAGATTTTGGTGAGTTCCTTATAAATTTTGGATACTAGCCCTTTATGTGATATGTCATTTGCAACTATCTTTTCCCATTCTGTCAGTTGCCTATTAGTTTTATGGATTGTTTCCTTTGCCGTGCAGAAGCTTTTGATCTTGATGAGGTCCCAATAGAACATTTTTGCTCTTGATTCCCTTGCCTTTGGGGATGTGTCAAGTAAAAAATTGCTGTGGTGGAGGTCAAGGAGGTTGTTTCCTGCTTTCTCCTCTAGGGTTTTGATGGTTTCTTATCTCATACTCAGGTCCTTTATCCATTTTGAGTTTATTTATGTGTTTGGTGTGAGAAAGTGATCTAATTTCATTCTTTTGCACATTGCTGTCCAGTTCTCCCAGCACCGTCTGTTAAAGAGGCTGNGAGTATTAACTCTGATTTAAATGTCTGGTAGAATTCACAAAGGAAGCCATCTGGCCCAGGGCTCTTATTTGTTGGGAGATTTTTGATAAATGATTCACTTTCTTCACTAGTTATGGATCTGTCCAGATTTTCTGTCTTCCCGTGTGAATTTTGGTAGTGAGTGTGTGTTTAGGAATTTGTCCATTTCTTCAAAGTTGTCCAGTTTGTTGGCATATAATTCTTCATAGCATTCCCCGATAATTGCTTGTATTTCTGAGAGATTGGTTGTAATAACTCCATTTTCATTCAGGATTTTGTCTGTTTGGGTGCTCTTTTGTTTTTGAGAAATCTGGCTAGAGGTTTGTCAATTTTGTTTATTTTTTCGAAAAACCAACTCTTGGTTTCATTGATCTGTTCAACTGTTTCTTTGTATTCTATACTGTTTATTTCTGCCGTGATTTTTATTATTTCTCTTCTCCTACTGGGTTTGGGGTGCTCTTGTTGCTCTCCTTCTAGTTCCTTTAAGTGCACTGTTAGATTTTGTGTTTGTACTTTTTCTTATTTCTTGAAATAGGCCTGGAGTGTAATGTATTTTCCTCTTAGGACTGCCTTTGGTGCATCCCATCGAGTTTGGATTGTTGTATTTTCATTTTCATTTGTTTCCATATTTTTTTAAATTTCTTCTCTAATTGCCTGTTTGGCCTATTCGTTCTTTAACGTCCATGATTTGGGAGGTTTTCCAGACTTCTTCCTGTGATTTATTTCAAGTTTCATAGCATTGTGATCTGAAGGTGTGCATGGTATGATCTCAATCTTTTATATTTATTGAGGGCTGCTTTATGACACAGTATGTGATCTATCTTGGAAAATGTGCCGTGCGCACTTGAAAAGAAAGTGAATACCATAGCCTCAGGATGTAGAGTTCTAAATATATCTGTCAAATCCATCTGGTCCATAGTGTCATTCAAGTCCATTGATTCTTTAGTAATTTTCTGTCTCGTTGATCTATCCATTGCTGTAAGTGGAGTATTAAAGTCCCCTGCTATTAGCACATTCTTATCCATAAGATTGTTTCTGTTTATGATTAATCGTTTTCTGTATTTGGGTGCTCCCATATTCAGGTTGTAGACCTTTATAATTGTTAGTTCTTCCTGATAGATAGACCCTGTAATTATTATATAATGCCTTTCTTCATCCCTTGTTACTGCCTTTACTTTAAAGTCCAGTTTGTCTGATATAAGTATGGCTATTCTGGGTTTCTTTTAGCTGCAGTATCATGATAGATATTTCTCCATCCCCTTACTTTCAATCTGAAGGTGTCCTCAGGTCTAAAATGAGTTTCTTGTAGACAGAGAATAGATGGATTTTGGTTTTTTACCCATTCTCCTACCCTATGTCTTTTGATTGGAGCATTTAGTCCATTTACATTCAGTGTAATTATTGAAAGATATGGGTTTAGAGTCATTGTGTTCTCTGTAGGATTCATGCTTGTGGTGGTGTCTCTGATACCTTGTGTTCCTTGCAACTTTTCCCTCATAGAGTCCCCCTCAGGATTTCTTGTAGGGCTGGCTTAGTGGTGATGAATTCTTTCAATTTTTGTTTATTTGGAAAGACTTTTATCTCTCCTTCTATTCTGAATGACAGGTTTAGCAATGATAATCTGGATTACAAGTTTCTTTTTCAGTGATTTGCTGACATTTAAAAATGAAGTTATAATGTTTCCAAACATTTTATAGTTTTCTTCTTCCTAATGAGTGTTTTAAATAATAGTATTTTTTCTGGTTGTAATGGTAATATATGTTCAATGTATGCATTTCACAAAATATAGGAAAATATGAAGTTATAAAGTCATTCATAATGAAACTACTTAAATATTATTTAAATGATGGGGTTCCTGGGTGGCTCAGTCAGGTAAGCATCCAATTTCTGCTCACGTCATGATCTCGTGATTTGTGGGTTTGAGCCCCTCATTAGTCTCTGTGCTGACAGATCAGAGCCTGCACCCTTCTTTGGATTCTGTGTCTCCCTTTCTCTCTGCCTCTGCCTCACTTGTGATCTGTTTCCTTCTCTCACAAAAATAAACATTTTTAAATAATTAAAGAAAATATTATCTAAAAGGGAAACAGTTAACATTTTGTTCTATTTCTTTCCAGATTTGTTTATATGTATACTTACTCAGTCAGTATTGCTTGACTTCTCTCTCCTTACACATTTATTATTAAGTATATGTGCAAATATAGACAATGGTGTTATTTTGGAGCATTATACATTATATCCATGGACAAATGTTGTTTATTGTTATTTCTTCTTTATCAACATTATATTTTATTTTTTAAAAAGTTTTTTATATTTTTTTTATTTTTGAAAGAGAGAGAGACAGAGTATGAGTGAGGGGAAGGCAGAGGGAGAAAGAGACACAGAATTTGAAGCATGCTCCAGGCTCTGAGCTGTTAGCATAGAGCTTGATGCGGGGCTGGAACTCACCAACCATAAAATCATGGCCTGAGCAGAAGTCGGATGCTTAACCAACAGAGCCACCCAGTTGTCCCTTAGCATTATATTTTGAACATTTCTTCATATTATGTAATATTTTGTAAAGCTTATCTTTTATTTTCTCTATGAGCAACCTCTAGCCTAGGTTCTGGTCATTACTGAATTGTACAATCATAATTTCCTGTATAATAATCATGCTCCACTTTCATAGATTGAAAATCTGGCTTTCATGGGAAAATTAATCCTTCCATTTGATAACATTTACAGAGTGGGTTAAATACTTACTTGTCTACACTACAACAGCACCATGTGTATTTCCCATTTCATTACACTGACCTACAGTCTATCATTGCCATGGACGTATATATGTCTGTGTGTCTGTGTCCCCTGTGGGAACAAAATCTCCTTGAAGGGTCAGGAAGTTTTAATTTTGATATTCTCAGCACTCAGCAGAGTGGCTCTAGTCAGTGCTCCATATATGTTTATTAAAGAAAAATGAAGACATGGAGGCCCAGGGACCTTAAATGATACCAGTGAGCAGCATTAGTCTAGGCCTTTTTGCTAGAGGGCAGGACTGATCTGCCTAGTTTCTTTGTTACTGAAGTTACTGCAAACCACAGTGGCCTGAATTCAGATTAATAGGTTGTTTTCTGGCCTTTGTATCTGTTTGTTACTACAGGACCTTCAGTTCTAAAATCTTTTCTTCTGGGCATGTCAGACCTGGGGGTGGTGGTCCCACATGGGCTCATGAATGTGTCCTTCTCACTTCTGCTGAGAGCTGAGGGCTCTTGAGCCTGCAAAATGGAGAAACTGTCCTGGGGATATAGTCTAAGGCATTCTACTGGGCACTGAAGCTCCCATGTTTGGATTGGAGCCCTTAAGGTTTCCAAAGTGAAGTTTTTTAGAGCTTCCAATGCTGTGACACTGCCCTGGACCCATGGTAGGTAAGGGAAATGTCTCTTACTTCCTCCTGAGCTACATTTTATCACATGGGTACCAAAGTGGCATTACATTGGACACTAATATTTACGGAGTCAATATTAGCAGAAACAGTTCCTTGAGTCTAGGAATCAGTGTGTGAGGCTTTGGTCAATGGGGCAAATCTCGGTAATGACATGATACTCAAGACACGCTGCTACCCTCTTTTCTTCCTCCCTAGCAACAGAGTCTTTTTTGTTGAGTCAAACTGGGTTTTCTCCAGAAAGCTTCTCAGTCTCCCAGTGCAAATCATCTTCCAGCAGGCCCACCCCACCAGTTCACCAGACAAACTCATATGCCTGGATTTCACTGGAGAACATGACATACACTTCAGTCTGCAAAGGTGATCTGTAGGTTGATAGAAGATAATAAAGATAAAAAGAATTTTGAACTTCTAGCACAGAGTGAAGAACCTTTGAACATTTGCTAATTCTAGAATTCCTTCTGGATTTTCCTTGAGAAGTTTTGCTATTCCTGCTACATGCTGGCTCTTACTGGTACGTCTATTTACTATTACCTTTCTTCTCTTCCACCAGGTATCTGCTGTATGTCTTTCTTCCTCAGCACGTTTTAGCCCGTCATTTATTTTTCTACTACCTGCTGAAGAAAGCCAGATTTCTTAAACCAACATCATTGTATTGACATGAAATAGGTAACAGCTGGGTCACAGAAAATAAGGGTATCCTTGTCCCTATCACTCTTACTCCTTTTTCTATAAATAGATTTGAAACTGGAGTTGACCACATTAAGAATTAGTTTAAATAAAATAAAACATTTCAAAGTCATGTAAAAGGATCTGTCTTCTAAATTTCAGCCTGAGAATAAATTTTCAGACCCTTCTTGTTTCCATATTTTCATATTTATCAAAATTCTGCAACATTAAATAGGAAATACATCTTTAATTCTTTGGCCTCCCATGCCATTCTTGTTCCTTTATGATTATACTTCAGAGCTAAAGGTTAAATCCTACTCTATTATACAGATGAATACATTTACACACACACACACACACACACTCTCTCACACACACATATTTAGTAGCAGAGCTAGGTCTGGAATTTCTGTTTTCTTGATTCTTTTTCTATATAATATTCATCCCTTCATTCATTCTTAAGGACTTTTTGAATGCTTGCTATATTGTAGACCCTGGGCTCAGTGTCAGGGATACAAAAAAGAAAGTCCAGATTGTGGCCCATTCTAATTTGGATGAGACAGACAATGCTTAATCCTTTCTGGAAGAGTCAAAGGTGTTTTTTTGAGACACATAATATACATTTATAAGGTAGTTATCCAGGTCTGAGAAATAGTTTATAATAACAGAGTAAAGTTATAAATGCATTGAGGATAAGAGTTAATGGAGTCAGATTTTTTTCCCACAGTAATAAGCTGCTGTCAAATATACAGCACAACTGAATCTAAGTGCCACAAGGAGGAGGCTGTTTCTGTCTGTCTGATTCTGTGTCAATGCTTGTCATGGAATAGGTTCTCAACAAAAATGTGTTGGATGCATTATTGAATGAATAGTTAGTTTTTTCCTGGAAACTGTAGCTTAGTTGAAAAATCTCACAGAACATTATGAGGATATTATCAAGAATATGGCTTCCTTCTCTCCACCTCCTACTAAAGAATGGCTTCAACACTCTTCATTTAGTTTCAACAAATGTTTATCAGCTTCCTTTTGCAACTCTGTTTTGCTACCATTTTTTTTAATATTGAAAAACCTGAAGAGACTGCTTGTTTGACAGACCTTAGAAATATAGTAGAGTTAATTTGCCTATATCTTAGTCCTTCCAACTAGTTATCTTAAAGTCCAAGTTTGTTGAAGTGAAGGTTCATGTCCATTTTTTAAAAATTTCCTATTTTGTTTGGAGAACGGTGAGATTTTAAAGCACCCAAACTCAAAACTCATTTCCAAACGAAAAGGAATGTGTATTTTCATTATTTATAAATGGCAATACATTAAGTTTGACTAGCTTCCAATCTGTGGAAATAATGTTTATGTGAGGAAGCTTCTAGTCATGTATTTAAACCTGTTTAACAGACTATGTACAAAGTACCCAATACTATGTCCTAGGTGTTGGGTTTACCACCCTGGCTCTAAAGGATATTATAGCCTGGAGGAGTGTGAAACACCTAAGCAGACAATTATAACACAATGTGAAGAGGCAGCACACAGAAGTCAAGGAAGAGGGAACTGATCCTACCTTGGGAGGCCATGGAAGGCTTTTCTTTGGAAGGAGAGACATCTAATGGGAGTTCTGGAGAATAAATCGAGTTAGCCAGGGCAAGGGGGGAGCTAGGCCTTGACAAAGACTCAGAGAGCCTCCAGAGGAGCAGTAAGCAGTTACTTATAACTGGGGTAGAGAGAACAAAGAGGGGAGTTGAGGATGGAGATATAAACTAAGGCTAGATTATGAGCCATACTAGGCAATCTGGACTACACAGCCTGTGTAAGTGGGTTTCAAGTATATTTGTCTTGAAATGGTAAATGTTAACTGGATTTAGAAACAGAGGTTATATTTGACCTTGAAGAGAGCAGTTAACGGGAGAGGTGGGAGTGGAAAGCAGAATGCCGCAGGTTGAAGAATGGACAAAAAAATGATGCTATAGAAATGGTGATTGCTGTCAAGAAGTTAATTTATGAAACAGTTAAACTTTGTATGTCACTAAATGTATGGAATTAGTATGGAACTTTAGTTTGGCTACAATGAGAGAGGATAGGATTACTATTCTCTATCTCTCTCCATATATGCTAATTTTATTTTCCAAGAGTACCATGAAGAAAATAATGTTAGGTGATAAATATATTTCCTCCAAAAAGAAGTCTTCATGATCAAAGTTAATGCCTTCTACTTAAGAATTATGGTGCATATGAGATCTCAGAAGTTTCTACAAATTTTCATCTCATTGTGACCAATTGAGAGAACTTAAAATAGATTATATTGTGTATGAAACCTCATTCAAAAAACTGAGCTCATGGAAACAGAGAACAGCTTGGTGGTTTTCAGAGGCAGGGAGTGGGAGGTGGGTACAATGAGTAAAGATAGTCAAAAGGTTCAAACTTCCAGTTAAAATAAATAAGACATGGGGATATAATATACTGCATGGTGAGTATAGTTAATAGTACTATATTGCATATTTTATTGCTAAGAGAGTAGATTTTAAAAGTTCTTATTACAAGAACAAAATTTGTAACTAAAACTTTTGTAAGTCTAAAAATGGTGATGGATAGAATTATCGTGGTTATCCTTTAGCAATATATCGAGCCATTATGTTGTACATCTAAAACTAGTATAATCTCAGAAAATTTTAAAGTAGTTACTGCTATAAATAAAGCAGTTAACAAGAATTTAATTTTTGAAAATAAATTATTCATTTCATACAAGATTTCTTGATATTATAAAAACACTGGTTGTAAAATTTCCTTGGCTGTTTTTTTACATGTAAAATGATTCGATTTATAAGAATAATCCATTCAAAATATCATATGAAGCCATCCACCTGTTCTGTTAAGTACCATGTTGCCCACCTTTCAATAACATTTTTTTCAGGCTATTAGCATTAAAAATTAAGCCAATAGATGACACTTTTGTTGTTAAAACTACTATCAAGGGTGGATTTACCACGAGGTTATTGAAATTTCAGAGACCCCTCACTTGCATAACCTTCTACCTAATTTTGTATTTCTAATTTCTAAGGTCTTATACTTACTTTTTATTTCTAGTTTCATACTATTTTTCACAATGAGGACTCCCAGATTATATAAATTGCAAACCAACAAAAATCTGTGTCTTCCTTGATTTCTCTGTAATAGATAATCTCTAGAAAAAGAAACCCCATGCAAGTTTCTAAAGCTTCTAGTTTGAACTTTATCCAGAACTTGGGAGAATAGGCTACTGAAGGTAGAAACACTCACATTTAAATTTTAAACAAGTGTCAATGAGTAGAGAATATTCTTGGAAACAAAGCAAAACATTTCTACAGCTAAGTAATTTTATATTATCTTTGGGTGGCTTTGTTATCCAGTAAAAGGCCACAATTTTAGGACTCACTGTGAGCCTACACAGCAAGAATGGAAAGTAGGACCTATTTCTCTTTGCATTGCACAAAGAAAACTGAGGCCTATATAGCTGAAACTGATCTGAATCTGCCCATTAAGAAAGTGTATAACTTAGCCATATATTGTTCAAATCACCAGCACACACTGTTCAAGTGTTCAGGTTTTTCCTGCGTCATACCTGAACAAAGTTAATACTTCCAGAAAAATATATATAAAGGCAAATGCCTTTGGTCATAAGGGAACTATTCCAGACCATGGCTGGTTCAGGGCACATCCAAGACAATACAGGAAAAGGGAATCCAAGCATTTATCTCTTCAAGAGTGAATCTGTCTATGGCATCGTTAGCATTTATGAATGATGGCTTTATTGCTTTGGTATATTTTAGATAGTTGCTTTACTTAAGGTGTTTTCTTAATTTTCCACCCCAGGAGAGCACTAAAGCACTCAAAAACAAAACAAAACAAAACAAAACAACCATTGGTTGCCTATAATAAGAATCTTGCTTGAACATTTGAATGGCTTTCAGGAAACTGGCTTTTTAAGAAAGGAGGGGTAAAGCTATAGTCTTCTGACAAAATAAAATGAGAGATGGGCCTAAATTAGCTATGGCTGTGGGAAAAAGAAACATTCAATAAAAATACCCTTGAAGAGTTTCTTATATGACCCAGATATGTGTTGTCACACAAACAATTAAGATTTATTTTGTCACTAAAATACTCGTGTGCGTGGGGCTTATAGTAGACATTAAGTTAGAGTCAGGAATCTCGTGTATACTAAGGCTTTCCATGAGTAGATAAAGAATAGTTCATCCCATTTTTGTACCCAGCTGTCAAAGCATTTATATATCCAAAATGGAGTCATGTTATTCCATAGAACCAACTGTATGTTTAATTGAATCCTCCTGCAGTAATTGTGTTTTCAGGTTGATCCCCAGGCTTCAGAATTCTTTCTAGCAGCCTGCAAAGGGTTTCATTGTTTATTAAAGGCGTTTCCAGACTATTAAGGCCTTCCTTACTTCCCCCCACACTCCAGCAATATTTTATTTTTAAAGAGCACCTGGTACTCTGAGCATAGTTTATTTTTATGTTTCAAACCTGAAATATGGTTTTTAGAAGAAAAAAGAGCTGCTGAGATCAGGTAGAATCTACTAGTTTAGTAACATTTTTAGGGTTTCTATATTTGGTAAATTACAAAAAAAATCTGCTGTTAAAAAGTTACCAAATTTTATAGCTGAAAGAGCTGCTTCTGAATGTTATGTTTAACCTGAATAGCTGACAGATTTATCCTTTCAATAACTTCCCACTCCTGCCCTTCTAACCCCCTACCTACTAATTTCATCTTATTTAGTCATGAATAAATAACATGTATGATTACAGTATGTGATAGCCCTTGGGAACTGTGAGATGCTCTCAACTGGAATTCAAATTTCTACAAGCAGTAATCCGATTTGTCAGATTTTGGGATCTTAGCCATGTATACTTAGCATTATTCAATCACCAGAGTCATATCTTTAGAAAAGAACAGATCTCACCACATAAATTTAGTCTCTGAATGAAAGTCAGCATGAGTTAAACAGACACAACTAGTTGGGTCTTCACTGTAAAGAACCATTAAGAATATTTGTTAGTAAGTTGTGGCATAATTTTCATTATTTGATAGAAAACTCCTCATTGGGAAGATGTTGTGCTATGAAAATATAAAATGTATGAATTGAGAGTACTTTTGGGAAGGTAATCATAGGTAGTTTAAATCATGCCTTAAATGCAACAGAAATCTTGGAAATTTGATGCTAGTGAAGCAAATTTGAAATAAAATTTAAGATTTTTGGACTGATCAAGGTTGTCTTCTAATTATGGCATGGTTTAGTTTGTTTAACAAAAAGTTACCAACACTTGCGTGAAAGTTAGTGCTGAATGATTTTAGGTGGAATTTAAGCCACCTGTTTCCCTGAATTTTTACTCTCTCATTACCTCTTTTATACATACACAGTAATTGAGAGAATGGGTAAAAATTGGGATTGATCTTTAATTTCCACAGCGTTTGCAGGGTCCTAGTAGAAATGCCACCTCAGTAGGTAGCTTTTTGGATTGAATACATTTTCTCCAGGTAAGGGGGGCCTTGTAACCACTGGGAATGAAGTGTAGGTTGTAATTCTTAGTTATTTGTTGATGTAGGCCAAATTCCAAACAAGGAACTAGAGGTGAAAGTCCCTAGGTCCAGTTACAAATCCCCATAGCCTCTTAGGTTCCTTTTGTTTTTCTTCTCATTACATTAATAACTGTAGAATGTCAGGGGATACACTGAATTTCCATAATGGAAGCACAAAGTATAAACAATTTATAACTTAGAAAAGTCTTTATTTTAGATGTAGAGTTCTCATATTTAATGTATATCATTATTGAATTCTAAATAACTTTTTTTGTTAAATTTCTACAGATTTTTTCATCCCCCTCACAATGTTGGATTTAATTCTTATGATTTCTTTTTTCCTATTTATATTAAATTTGTGGCCACATCAAATATGGCATTTGAAAATAATTTCACCTGTGACTTCATTATATTCTGTAGTTGAATAGTCTTGTATTGGATTCCCCTGTACCTCTTTTTAAAAAAAATTTTAAATGTTTATTTATTTTTTTAAAAAATTTAAAATGTTTTATTTATTTCTGAGAGAGAGAAAGAGAGACAGAGACAGCATGAGCAGGGGAAGGTCAGAGAGAGAGGGAGATACAGAATCTGAAACAGGCTCCAGGCTCTGAGCTGGCTGTCAGCACAGAGCCCGACACGGGGCTCAAACCCACGAAACGTGAGATCATGACCTGAGTCGAAGTCGGATGCTTAACCAACTGAGCCACCCAGCCACCCCTAATTGTTTATTTATTTTTAAGGGACAGAGAGAGAGAGAGAGGGAGAGGGAGAGGGAGAGAGAATGAGTAGGGGAGGGGCAGAGAGAGAGGGAGACACAGAATCTGAATCAGGCTCCAAGCTCTGAGCTGTCAGCCTAGAGCCCAGTGTGGAGCTCAAACTTACTCATGACCTGAGCTGAATTTGGATGCTTAACTGACTGAGCCACACAGGCACCTCATGGATTCCCCTGTATTTCTTGAACTTCAGCATGTTCCCTTTGAAATGCATCAGATTCACCATAAAGAAAAAGGTGAAGTTTCACAGCAACTTCTTACTTGACACATCCCCAAAAGCAACGGAATCAAGAGCAAAAATAAATGATTGGGACCTCATCAAGATTAAAAGCTTCTGATGTGGTTTATCTATACCATGGAATACTACATGGCAATGAGAAAGAATGAAATCTGGCCATGTGTAGCAACATGGATGGACCTTGAGGGTGTTATGCTGAGCGAAATAAGTCAGGCAGAGAAGGACAAATATCATATGTTTGCACGTATAGGAGGATTAGGAGGAACTTGACGGAGGAACAAGGGGGAGAAGAAGGGCGGAAATGGTGGGGGAAAGGGAGAGAGGCAAACCATGAGAGACTCTTGAATGCTGACAAAAACTGAGAACTGATGGATGTGGGGGGGAGGGGGGAGATGGGCATCGAGGAGGACACTTGTGGGGATGAGCACTGAGTGTTATGTGGAAACTAATTTGACAATAAACTATTTGTAAAAAAAAAAAAGAAAAAAAAAGTTTTAAGAAGTGGCAATGATATTATCTCTGGTCATGTTTACACACCATATTATTTTTCTAGATACTACACTCAAGATATTTTTCTTTTGAGGTTATTCATTATACATGATTATTGTACAAAAGAAGAAAATAATGACAGAGGCATAAATGAAAATCACCTCAAATCCTACCACCCAGAGGTAACAAGGGTTAATATTTTCATTTTGATGTGCTTTATATCCTTTAATATCTTTTCATTTATCTTCACATACATGTATTAAGTATTTATAATGGGGTCATACTAAACCTACTTACAGCACAACTATTTTCCCCATTGAATATAATAAACACATTTTCCTGGGCATGACTAGGTATTTATGCTATCATCTAATAGTTGTTTAATGTGTTGTCGTAGATTGCTGTAGTTTATTTAGCTTATCCCTAATAATTGGATTTTTAAATTGTTTTCAACTTTATACTGTCATAAAGAGTTTTCTAATGTATAAGACTGTCCTTACACATTATCTTGTGCATTTGACTGATTATATCTTTAGGATAAATTTTCATTTATTTTATTACTTCTTAAATGTTTATTTTTGAGAGAGAAGGAGCAAGTGGGGGAGGGGCTGAGAGAGGGGGATAGAGATTCCAAAGCAGGCTCTGTGCAGACAACAGTTAGCCTGATGTGGGGCTTGAACTTGCAAACCATGAGATCATGACTTAAGCTGAAGTTGGACACAACTGACTGAGCCATCCAGGTGCCCCAGGATGAATTTTTAGAAGCATCGTTTGATATCTTTGAAGATATCTTTGAATCGTTAGAAGCACACATTGGTATCTTTGCCAAATTGTTCCCCAGAAATATTACATTAATATATAGTTCCTCCTGTTGAATATAAGTGATATTCTATTCCCTACTCTCCTTTTCTTTTTAATCTTTGGCTTTCTGACTATTGAAAATGACATCACATGATTTCTATTTCTGATTTCTATTTCAGTGAAGCTGAATACTTTTTTATATATTTAGTTGTACAGCTGTGATTTCTTAAAATGGATTGTCTGTTTCAGTGTTTAACCTATTTTTCTGTTAAGTCTATTTATAGGATTTAAAAAATGTAAAAACTCATTGTTTATTAGATATAAATTCGAAATTATTTGTTGTTTGCCTTTAAATGTTTGCAGTATTTTTGCTATGCAGTTTAAACCTTTAAGTTTTATTTAAAAATTAAATATTTGTATAAAAGAACATCTAAATAGCATACATATAGTGTTCAAAACACTAATTATAATAAAACAAGTAACCCTGCACTCACATCCCAGTTTAAGGATAGTACATTTCCAAAACTCCTATCATATCACATTTTCCTTTCTTTCAGAGGCAACAAATTTCTTTAATTTTGACTTCTTTTGTTTCTAGTTTGTCACATATGGATAATTCCTAAGTTACATATTATTTAATTTTGTGCATTTTTGAATATATAAAACTAGAATCATACTATATAAATTTGTTTGTGACAGCATTTATTTATTTTTTATTTTTTAAGTTTATTTATTTATTTTGAGAGAGACAGAGACAGCACAAGTTGGGGAGGGACAGAGAGAGAGGGAGACAGAGAAACCCAAGCAGGCTCCATGCTGCTAGTGCAGAGCCTGACACAGGGATCCATCCCATGAAGTGAGACAATGACTGGAGTTGAAACCAAGAGTCGGACGCTTAACCAACCAAGTCACCCAGTACTCACCCCCCACCTTTTCCCTTTTTAACTAAACATGACCCATTGACTCTCACCTCCATGGATGCATCCTTTTCAAATGCATGTAAAGGTGTTCCATTGTGTGGCTGGATCACAATTTATTGATTCATTCTGTTATTTCTAGATTTTTTTTGTTATTACAAAATAAAAATGCTACCTTGAACATTGCTGGTGCTAGTACAAAATGGTACAAACCCTTTGGAAGGCAATGTGGCTTTTTTTTTCTTTTCTTTTCTTTTTTTTTTTTTTTTTGCAAAGGCAAAGGGCTTTATTACGGGCTCGAGCTGGGGCTCCCAGACCTCACCAATGCAGTGGATCCGTGCTGAGAGCCCCGAGCAAAGGCAGAGTAGGGTTTTTATGGGGTTTGTGACAGGGGAGTTACAGAAGTTGTGACGTGGGAACAGTGATCCAATCAGAATTATACAACATCATTGACAGCGGGTTTGACCATACACATTGTCCAGAGTATTCGTTACTTTTGGTGGGATCCAATTACAACGTTTAGAGTACCTTTAAATTCAACCAATCACAGAGCGAGCCTAGGGTCTTGTTCGGCGACTAACGGGTTAATTTTAACATTAGGTAACAGGGTCCTATCTATAGTTTCTATCTCCAGGCCTCTCCCTTAGTAATGTGGAGGGTGGTCGCTGGCCTTTCCTGATTGGTGTTGCAAGGGTGGTTTCTCCTGCAATGTGGCTTTTTTTTTTTTTTTTAAAGCAGAAGATATGATTGCCCTATAAACCAACAATTCCAATACTGAGAATACACTTTTTGCACATAAGCACCAGGAGATATGTACAAAAGGTTAGCTTTTGTAAATGTTACTGATGAAGTGAGCATCTTTTTCATATTTTCATGTTTATTAGTCATTTGTGGATACTCTTCTAAGGAATTTTTTTGTCTTTTGACCATTTTTTCGTTGTCTGTTTCTTCCTTTCTTCCTTTCTTCTTTATTTTTTCTCTTTCTTTCTTTCTTTCTTTCTTTCTTTCTTTCTTTCTTTCTTTCTTTCTTTCTTTCTTTCTTTCTTTCGTCCTTCCTTTCTTTCTTTCTTTCTTTCTTTCTTTCTTTCTTTCTTTCTTTCTTTCTTTCATTTTGAGGTGTTCTTTGTATATTTTGGGTACAAATCTTAAGACAGCTTTATTTGTGAAAATGCCTTCTCTCAGTTTGTGACTTATTTTTTCCACTTATTTTTATGGTATCTTCCAGGGTCATCATAATTTAATTTATCAAGCTTTGCTTTCATGATTTATGCTTTGTGATTTCTTGCTTAAAACTTTTTATACTCTGAGGACATAAAGACATTCATCTATTGTTTTTCCTGAAAGATAAACAAGTTTGTTTTTCATATTTATGTTCCTTTACATGTCTGAAATTGATTTTTTAAAAATAACACTTGATGATAGTTAACAGTCACTAAATGGTAGGCACTGTGGTCAACCCCTTTATTGCCTCCACTGACCACAAGTGTCATTCTTTTTTTTTTTTAATGTGTGTTTATTTATTTTGAGAGAGAGATAGAGCATGAAGGAGGGAGGGGCAGAGAAAGAAGAGAGAGAATCCCAAGCTGTGACCCCACAAACTGTGAGATCATGACCCAAGCTGAAATCAAGAGTCCAAGCTTAACTGATTGAGCCACCCGGGCACCCCTGAAATTGGTTTTTGTGAATGGTTTCACATGCTGTAGTAGGTTATTTCATTGATTCCAGTTCTTCACCCCTCCTCCCATCTTCTTTGGTATGTGACTTCAAGTTCCTCCCACAAAGTTAGACATTAGTTCCCCCAGTTCTTGCTTTGGGATCAGTCCCTGGCTTGTTTTGGCCAGCAGAATGACCAGAAGAGACATCAGCTTCAAGCCTAGGCTTTAGGAGGTCTTGTGTGTTTCTGCTTCTCCCACTGCTCTGAGAAAAACATGTCTAGGCTTGTCCACCAGTCCCAAGAGGAAGAGAGCTGTTCCAAGCAAGCAACCTGAGCTGAGTCCAGTGGATTTCAATAGAATTCCTTTTCTATTGTTTTAAGTCATTGGGTTTAAAGTCACTGGGTTTAAAGTGGTTAGTTCTGTAACACTAGTTAAGTGATACATTTGCTGATTCAAATTCTTTCTTTCTTTCTTTTTCTAGATGAAAACCAATTGTCTCTGTTTTCATTATATATAGTGATATCTCTAGTCTTTTGGTTTTCTTCTGGTTAGTATTTGCCTATTATGTTTTTTTTCCCACTCTTCTTACTTTCAACCCATTTTGTAGTCCTTATGGGTTAACTGTATATTTTCTTTAATTATGCCTTTGTTGTTCTTTGAAGTAGAAAGCATAATCATGTTTATTTATAGTGATTATTATGATTTTGAATTCATCTCTACCATCCTAACTTTCATTTTCTCTTTGTCTTATATTTTCCATGTTCTTTTTTTCTTCCTTTTACCTTCTTTAGGATTGGTTTGCTATCATGCTGGGGTTTTTTCATTCTAATTTTTCTTCTAGTTTTTAATTAAATATGCCCTTTCTGTTAATTTTGTCTTAAAATTTTAGCATGTATATGTCACTTGAAAATGTTCAAAGATAATCACTGTCTTCATCCTCTTGAATATTACATGGACTTTAGAAATCCTTAAACATTTTCTTGATAACCATATTCTGTACTATTTTCTTTTACTTTTGTTCTTTTTATTATTTTTTAAAAGTTTGTGTATTAAAAAAATTCTTTTTAATATTTACTTATTTTTGAGAGGGAGAGAGAGAGAGATAGAGGGAGAGGGAGAGAGATCATGAGCAGTGGAGGGGCAGAAAGAGAGGGAGATACAGAATCCGAAGCAGGCCCCAGGCTCTGAGCTGTCAGCACAGAGCCTGATGCAGGGCTTAAACCCATGAACTGTGGGATCATGACCTGAGCCAAAGTCAGACACTCAACTGACTGAGCCACCCAGGCACCCCTATAGTTTATTTATTTTGAAAGGAAGAATGTGCACACATGTGAGGAGGGAAGGGGCAGAGAGAGAGGGAGAAAGAGAATACCAAGCAGGCTCTGTGCTGTCAGTATAGAGCCCAATGTAGGGTTTGAACCCATGAATCATGAGATCATGACCTGAGGTGAAATCAAGAGTTAGACACTTAACCAACTGAGCCACCTAGATGTTCCTGTTTTACCTTTTTAAAATGCAACAAGTTAGACATTGTTATCATTGCATTCAATGTTTATTTAATTTGCCAACATATATACTGTATTTTCTCTCAGTATTTCCTCCTGCATTTCAGATCTTTCTTTGGGGCTTTGTCTTAGAGTCATTCTTTTAGAAGTTCCTTTAGTAAGCAACTGCCAGTGATAAATTTTCTCCATTTTTGTCTGAAAATGTCATTATGCTTATCTTGAAAGATTGCTATACAATTCTAGGTGGAGAGTTATTGTCATTCAACATGTTGAAGGTATTATTTTGATAATCTTTGGCATCCATGGTTACTCTCAAGATGGTAGCAGTCATTTTAATTGGCCGTTTGTACATAATCTTTCCTTACTCTCTAACTTCATTTAAGACCTCTTTAATTCAGGTGTGCTGCAGTTTCTCATGACATGTCTATATAAGGATTTATTTACACTGGTATTGTTGTAATTCTTATATCTGACAATTTAAGCCTTTCTACAGTTCTAGCAAGTCTCTGGCATCTCCTCATTCTCTTTATTATCTTCTTTTGCTGTCTTTTTAAACATATGTCTATCAAGTCTCTTGACCTCTCTTTTTTATTATGGTCGATCTTGGATTCTCTTTGCTGCATATGGACACTCAGATTTATCTTCTAGTTCACTGGTTTTCTCTTCAGTTTTGTCTAATCTGATGATTAGTTTGACAATTAAGCTTCTAACCTTCATTATTATAGTTTTCATTACTAGAAGTAACATTTCATTTTAAAAATATTTATTTATTTTGAGTGAGAGAGAGAGAGAACACAAGCAGGGAAGGGGCAGAGAGAGAGGGAGAAAGAGAATCCTAAGCAGGCTCCATGCTTTCAGTGCAGAGTCCGACTTGGGGCTCGATCTCACAAGCGGTGAGATCGTGACTTGAGCTAAAATCAAGAGTTGTAAGTGTAACTGACTGAGCCATCCAGGTGCCCCAGCATTTCATTTTTTTTTAAATTTTTATTTATTTCTAGGAGAGAGAGAGAGAGACAGCGTGAGCAGGGGAGGGTCAGAGAGAGAGGGAGATACAGACTCTGAAATAGGCTCCAGGCTCTGAGCTGGCAGTCAGCACAGAGCCTGATGCGGGGCTCGAACCCACGAACCATGAGATCATGACCTAAGCGAAAGTCAGACGCTTAACCGACTAAGCCACCCAGGCGCCCCAACCAACATTTCATTTTTGAAAAGCTTATCCATTTTTTATCAATTCTTATTTTTTCGTAGTTTTCAGTACTTTAGAAACACATTAAACTCGCACTTTTTTAATTGAATATACTGTAATTCCAATATCGGCAGTTTCCATAGTCTGATTGAACGAATCGATTTTTTTGCTGACTCTTGTTCATGATGACTTGGTTCCTTCTGTGTTTTGTAATTTTTATCTGTAAACTCACAATTATTGGAACTCTGTCCATGGAAAATCTATGAGGCCTGGGTTAAAAGTGTCTTCTGTAAGAGACCATTTTCATTTGCTTCTGTAAGCCAATTAGGGTGCTACAAAATCAATAATTATTTTGGCCTACTTTAATTTTTTTTTTCTTTAGTCCACATAGATAGTGTGAAGTCTGTTACCAAATCAAAAAGAAAGTTGACTTGAAACTATTAGTTTTCAGGCATTCTCATCTTCTTGTCTGGAATCCAGAGCCCTTCTCTGTGTAGCAGAGGATAAGGTTTTTTTCTTTTGTTTTATTCTGTTTGCTTTTTTTCAGCTTATCTTTTTTCACTGAGAATGTTTCCTTTCATGATTTCAACTTTGTGAAAGTATCTTAATCTTAATTTCTGCCTTAAATTGACTCTGTGAACTGTTCCTTATTAAAATTGAAATCTTCAAACTTCCAGAATTCAGAAAATATCAGCAAGTGGCCTCAGAAAACTGTATCCTTTAATGCTTGACTCTCTTTTTGCATTCCAGCTATTAAGTAATTTTTCCTTTGAAGAATTTCTTTTATTCTTCCACTGAAGTTATGCTTCTAAAAGGTTTTTAAAATGTTTTATTCTGAAATTTTTTGTTACCCTGTACAGAAGCATTCCTTCGGGGTACTCCCTACTGCTAGAATTATAAATCTAGAAATTTAAATATTTGACATAGTCAAATCTATCAACAATTTCTTTAATGGGTTTTAGTTTTGGTATTAAACTTAGGAAGTCCTGATCCACTTCAAGAATATTCAACTATGCACATATATTTTCTTTTTGTAATTTGATGGTTTCATGTTTTAAATATTTAAATATTTCATTCATTTAGAGTTTATCTTGATGAAACAAGAGAAGTAGAAATCTAATTTTATTTTTTTCTTAGGCAGTTAACTTGTTGTCCCCAAATCTAGGTAATTTGTCAAAACATAAAAATATGAAATAATAAAAGCTGAAGTAATTATCACCAATGAGAAGGGTTGTGTTGAAAAAAGTTATAAGCACACTTATTAAATGCGTAATATGGAAAATCAATTATGAAAATGAATGGTTTTGGATTTTTTAGAATGTCTTAATTTTCTTTGTACTCTTGCAAAGAGAATGGACTTTACCTCCTTAGTTTTATTTGTCAGTGCCTACTGTGGAAGATAATCTTTTTTTCCTTAAAAATTCCCAAGATACTATAAAATGGGGCATTAAAACAAGGAACTCAAGTTCAGGGTTCCTGAACTCAAGTTCAGGGTGACATTCAGCCCAGAAGTTGGGCTACTGATGGCCTATCTTGCCTTTGGCCAGGTCTGTCAGCAGCTGACTTATTGCAGCCCTAAACAGGAACTTCCTGGGCACCTGGGTGGCTCAGTTGGTTAGGCATCCAACTTCAGCTCAGGTCATTATCTCACAGTTCCTGGGTTCAAGCCCCATGTTGGGCTCTGTGCTGACAGCTAGCTCAGAGCCTGGAGCCTGCTTCAGATTCTATATCTCCCTCTCTCTCTGACCCTCCCTTGCTCATGCTCTCTCTCTCAGACATAAATAAAACAATAAAAAAATTTTTTTAATAAAAAAAACCCAAGGAACTGGGGGGAACTGAAGATTTTTACTGACCTCATGTATAGATTGTGGTTTTTGAAATTAGAACCTTGCATATATTGAATTTCATGAATTGAATTATATTGTGACATGATTATTGGTGGCCTACTAGAGAATTAGAAACAGACACACAATAATTTAGAAGGGAAAATTGAAACTTGAGAGGGGTGCATGGATAACCTCTATGGAAGAATATTAAGCTCTTTTTCATAGATTAAATTGTGCTTTCTAGTCAAGATTCCCTGTATCTATAGAATCATTTCCATGCAAACTAGAAATTCACTGTTCTGTGAGGACTTGTGTTATGGACATACTCTCAATCATTCAGCAATTATTTGTTGACCCTTTAAATTCTCATGTTGGGTTTTGTGTAGGGTACAAAGAAACTTCATCCTTCATTTATTTATAATGTAGGAGAAGAGCCTATTTTTATTAATAGAACATATGAATTATTAGTCACATTTTTTTCCTCCAGAAAGTCAAATAATAGGAGTATGTTTGAAACTAAAAGTCCATGGAAGAGACTTGACTCTGTCTGGTGCTTCCAGATGTTATAGTGTTTTCCACTTACCATCAGAACATTGGCTGCCATTGGCCTGTGGTTAGAGATGAACAAGGCAGTTTGGAATTGAATCAAGATTCTTTTTGATGTGTTAGTAGTTGCTTTGTGGACTACATTACTTTTTGATGTGTTGCTTATTTACTTGTTATTTTTTTTCTCATGAAAGGGAAGTTTTGCAATTCTGTTTTTAAAATTTTTTAATGTTTTATTTATTTCTGAGAGAAAGAGAGAGAGATAAAGAGACAGCGTGAGAGGGGAGGGTCAGAGAGAGAGGGAGACACAGAATCTGAAGCAGGTTCTAGGCTCTGAGCTGTCAGCGCAGAGCCCAAAGTGGGGCTCAAACCCATGAACAGTGACATCATGACCTGAGCCGAAGTCGGCCGATTAACCGACTGAGCCACCCAGGCGCCCCCGGAAGTTTTGCAATTCTAAGCAACATTTGTGATATATACCACAGCAGTGTTAGGAACATAATAAGCATTCAGTAAACACCTGTAAATTAACTGAAAAGGTAGAATAGAAGAACATCACCTTGTTTATTTTAACTTTCTGGTTGATTGCATTCTAGATAAATGGCAGTTTGTTATATAGCGGAAAAACAGGACCTGATAAAATCTAGGAAAGATGTGGAAAGGGAAGGTTGTCCAGCAGGTCAGGAAATTTGAGCCCGTTGTCAAGAGTTCTGAATGCTTTTCCTGTAGAATGTTATGAGGTGCTTACCCATCATTAATTTTAGTTTGTTTTTATGTGAGCTTAACTTTGAGTGATTTCTTGACTAGTGCTTTTTTATTTAACATCAGGTTTTTTTTTTTAATGATTTGCATTTTGTTTCATGACAGTTGCCCAAAATATCCTTGAAAAAGGAGGGCTGTGTTCACCTTTAATACTTAAAAATCACTTGGAGTCAGTTCAATTGAACATGAGTATGTGTTTGCAAGAAAGTAAAACATAACGAAAATGAGGAACCTCTGTTCTCTGAGACTTATTGCATATCATTTATGCTTGAAAAAACAGAGTGAATTTATTTGGTTTAATGTCCAAAAACTTTGACCCAGGAGTTAAAAAGAGCTAGCTGACCAATATAGTAAAAATAGCTGCAACCTTGCTTTTTAACTGGGGTGATATTTAACCTCACATCTCTTTATCACAGAACATGTTGAAAACAGTTTGAAATAATTTTCTAGTGTGAGAAGCACATTTAGAATATCTACTATGGTAATATGAAGTGTAGGTCGGCCAAATTATCTGGATAACACAGGTCACCAAAAACACCCTAGAGATAAAGGAGAGTTATTTTTTTTTAGTTTAAATTATCCAAATAGCTTATCTTTATAATCCCATGAACTAAGTAATTGCTCAATCTTCATTGGATCCCTGCTGCCTTGTGGACACAGTTATATTAACAAAATGAAAAGAGTTAAGGAAATAGTATACCAAAATCAGCAGCAAAAGGCTCATTTTACTTTAAATATGTTATTTTAAAATTAGAAATGATACATAATAATTTAGTTAAACCTGAAGAAATCCTGATTAATCTCTTCATGTATCTATATTTTGTTGATTAATCCTGGGAGATTTTGCCCTATTGTTTTCTATTTTCTCTCAAGGAGTGGGTGGATCTTAGGTTGACTTGATGTTCCCTCCCAGGCCATTAATAAAGGCAGGCATCTTTCCCAAATGATTTTTTATTATTATCTCCTTAGAAAAATACTGATGACAATATATTTTTATTATCTTTTATACTGAACCTCTTCATTCTTCCTCAAATGACTATAACAGTCAATTATTTAATATTTAAAGAATAATTTTGGGGTCGCCTGGATGGCTCTGTCAGTTAAGTGTCTGACTTTGGCTCAAGTCATGATCTCACAGTTCCTGAGATTGAGCCCTGTCACCAAGCTCTGTGCTGATAGCTCAGAGCCTGGAGCCTGCTCTAGTTTCTGTGTCTCCCTCTTTTTCTGCCCCTCCACTGCTGTGCTCTGTCTCCCCCTCACTCTCAATAGATAAACATTAAAAAATTAAAAAAAAATTTTTTTGGATCAGACAAGGGCTTTTCCCTCCTGCCAGTCATTTTACAGTGTTATGTGCACCCTAGAAGGTACAATAGAGAATATGAAAATCATGCCTTTAGTTATCTTTTAGACTTTGAGTTTGATTATAGAGGAAGTGATAGTGAAAAAGTGAACTTTCAATAATTAAACACTTATTTTCCTTGGTACTGTGCCTTATATGTTGTGGAGTATAACAGCTTAAGATGTGGTTGCTCTCAGTTACTTATATTCTGTATGAGGTGATCATATTTACATCTGAGCATTCAACAATTAAATAGCGGCACAAGACAGCGTATGACTAATTGTGAAAATAAGCAACGTAAACAGCATGTGTTGTAAGTGCTTCTAATGGAGGTTAAGTTTCGGTATAGGATATATGACTTAGCCCATAGAGTCACATCTTACATGGGGGAGACATGCCAAAGTCAATACACAATATAAAAACTATGTGAAGTCCATATTTTTGAAAGTCTTTTAAATCGCCCATAAATTTCAATATATATAGTCATAAATATGTACTATACTGGATACTGACACATACTCTCTCTTAGTAAGTTCTGTTCAGTTAGTGTTTCATTTACTGTATAAACAGATCCTTAAAGAACCTGGCTTGAGTTTGTATTCAAACCTGAAAATCAGCCTCAGCATCATGAGCTGCTTATACAATGAGGGGTGCATGGGGAGTGCATTTGATGGACTTGGCATCTCTTGCTCCTTTACTGGAATAGGTAACAGAATTGTCCACACTTTATAGTTCTTTTTCTCTCACCTCTCCTTCCAATCAAGCCTCTAGAGGTGACTTCACACAAGTTAAATGTGTATATGATATGTTCCATTGTATATAAGTTACACATACTCTTGCCATCTCTTTCTCTATCTACTCATTTATGGTAATTTCTTCTTTGTTTTTATTTGGCTGCATTTAACATTTGTGTGGCATAGGCTTAGTATATTATTTTTTCATGATTATTTTTATAAGACCGAGTCTCTCTTATTCAGGACTTTTGTATTCTTCTTTATCATTTTTCTATTTCTTCCATTTCATCTATTTAGTTTTGTGGGAGGAAATATACTCTGTATCTCCATAAGCTAAAACCACTACCTGTTCTGTGTCCCACTCTCTTCCTCTAAAATTCCATCCCCTAGAAGTTCTACCAATCAGGCAATATTAAGGAACACCTACAACCATGCAAGTGTTGAAGTAATGTTTGGAAAAGAAGCTTTGAAGTGCAGTAGGAAGTAAAACAGAGATATCTAATAGCTCAAAGCACCATGTTGTAAATGCCAAGCTGGTGATACAGAAGATAAGTGGTGTAAGAGGAGGGAGACACTCACTGCCTGGAGAGAGTGCCCTGAAAAAGTCCTTCAAAGGGCTGGGACTGAGTCAAGCCTGGAAGCTTGAGTAAGATTCAGATAAGAAGAGGACAGGGTACATTCATAGCCACATTAATTTAGACCAACATAAATGAGTACTACCTGGTACTAGTCCTCTGTGAGCTCACAGTGATGGAAACAAACAGGTAAAAAGATAAATCAACACAATGTGTAAATATGCTCGTATAAGGATCAGAACAAAGTCCCGTCAGGGTATAGGGACTCTATTAGATTCTGATGGGAAGTAAGGAAGGAGGAGTCATTTGAATTGTACCTTATTTTTAAAAAATTGTATGTTTTTATTTTTTAGAGAGAGAGAGAGACAAAGCAGGAGTGAACGAGAGGCAAAGCAAGAGGGAGACACAGAATCTGAAGCAGGCTCCAGGCTCCAAGCCATCAGCAGGAGCCTGACATAGGGCTCAAACCTGTGAATCATGAGATCATGACCTGAACTGAAGTTGGATGCTTCACCAGCTGAGCCACCCAGGCAGCCCTTGAATTGCACTTTAAAGGTAGGGAGGAGCTTCCCAGGGTACAGAAGGAAGAAAGGCATAGCACATCAAAGAAAGCACTCCTAGGCATGGATCTGGAAAGGAAAAGGATCCACCATGGCACTGACAAAAGGCTGGGGTGAGGGTTTTGGTATCTGGGAAAGCAGATTGTGAAACATCTTTTATGATGAGGGGAGGTCTTGTGTTTTATCTTGAAGAATAAAGAGGGTCAAAAGAGAGTTGCAAGTCACAGCATGGCAGCAGATTGTGTTTCCTATAAGAAAATTCATTAAGCCTGTGGCAGGGAGACCAGCTGAGATTGAAAGTTACACAGGGCAAGGTTGTCTTTAACCCCTTGGTATCTATCGCATGGTATGTAGCACATCACGTGGTATGTGCTCTATAATATTTCAGTGAGTTAAACTTTTTGGTAGCCTGAATAGTCTAAGGAAAGGTTGAGAGCCCAGACAAAAGCCTTAGTAGTAGAGATGGAAAGAACAGATCAAATTTGAGCAATGTTTGTGAGATGGAATCCGTAAGGCCTATCATCTGGTCTGATGTGGTGCGAGGAGATTAGGAAGAAGAGAAAGTTGAAGATAATGCTGAAGCTTTTTCACTTAGGAGACCAGATGAATTTATCATGAGTTAAAATATAAACCATAGGAGGCACTTCTGTTTTGGAAGTGGACATGTTTTGTGTAAAAGGCCTATGGATTTCTTGTTCATCTGTGTCCAGTGGGCAATGGGAAATACAAGGCTGGGAAGTGGGGTTATGACTGAAGCTGAGGATACAGATTTCAGAGTCATGAGCAGAGATCAGATGGGTTGGAAGTAGATGAGAGCACACTGGAATGGCCACTGTCTGAGGAATGGTTCAGAATTGTACTGAGTTGAGTAGTGTTTCCTTCCCACCCCCATTCAGTCAACCTGGGATCTCAGAATATAATCTTATTTGAAATAGGGTCCTTTATGTCATTAGTTGAGATGAAGTTATACTGGATTAAAGTGGACCCTAATACAATATCCTTCCTTCCTTCCTTCCTTCCTTCCTTCCTTCCTTCCTTCCTTTCTTTCTTTCTTTCTTTCTTTCTTTCTTTCTTTCTTTCTTTCTTTCTTTCTTTCAGTTTATTTATTTTGAGAGAGGGAGAAAGTGAGTATGCATGTGAAGGGGAGGGGGCAGAGAGAGAGGGTGAGAGAGAATCCCAAGCAGGCTCTGCACTGTCAGTGTAAAGCCTGATGTGGGGCTTGATCTCATGACTGCAAGATCATGTCTTGAGCCAATATCAACAGTTGGATACTTAACCGACTGAACCACCCAGGCTCCCTGACTCATGTCTTTTTAAGAAGAAAAACAGAAGCAGAGATGGTGAAGAAGGCCATGTGAAGACAGAAATAGACACTGGAGTCATGCCTATGTAAACCAAGGAATGCCAAGGATTGCCAGGAAGCTAGGAAGTGGTAAGGCAGGAGCCTCCCTTTGAAGCTTTGGAGAGAGCATGGCCCTGATGACATCTTGCTTTCAGACTTCCAGTCTCAAGTATTGTAAGAGAGCATATTTATGTTGTTTTACGCCACCTAGTTTGTGGCACTTTGTTATTGTAGTGCTAAGAGACTAATACAAAGACTAGGGATGGGCCCTGGAACCTGACATTTGTGGGTAGCCGTGAAAGAGGCAGAGAAGGAACAGTCCCAGAGGGAGGGAAGAGCCATGTGAGTGAAGGTGTGGATGAGTGCAAGCATGGTTTCATCAGAAGAGACAATTTGTGTCAAGAGATGGTTTAGAGATAGGGTCCCAAAGTACTTAGAACCAGTCTGAGGTACACCTCTGTCCTCGATGCAGGTATGTGGTCAGCCTGTTGTGGCTGAGCAGGGAGAAGAATGGTTCTAGGTTATTCCACATCTCAAGTCTTCTGTCTTTCAGGGCCATCATTCCCTCTCTTGCCTCCAAATTCACACTGGTCTCCCCTACTCTGTAAATGACAGAAGAAATGACCCTGTGTCTAATCTGCCGCCTCATCTCATCCCTCTTTGCACTTACTGTCTCCATTTCCTCCCCACTCACCCTCTGGGATTTGATTCTCTCCTTACTTTCCTGATTAGCCTTTAACTTGTTAAATCTAGTGACTTTTCCCCCCTCCTCATTTTCCTTGACTTCCCTGAATCTCTGCAGCATTAACATTCTGATCTTCTCTGCCTTGTTGAAAGTTTCTCTTCCTATGAATTCTCTGCTGCTATATTATTCCAGTTCTTAAATTACATCTTGGTCTCCCCAGGGTTCATTCTTCCTGCTGCTGCATAATGTGGACTAGATGATTCTTTTGGTTTAACTATGACTTCTGTGATTCCCTTCCTCCCTCCCACAGTCAATTTATGTAACTATTCATTGAATGAATTAATTATGAGTTAATTCAATACATATTAATGTCACCAAAATCCCTTCTCCACATCTGACCTCCCTCAGGCCTAATCTAATTTTGGTCAGGAATATTGAGCATTAACTCTAATCTGTGTCTGTTTAGAGTCCCTTTTATTTTATTTAAAATGTTTCCTTAAGGATTTCATTGAATAAAATTTGGAAAATATAGGAAAGGTGAAAGGAGAAAAAAATTACCCAATATTTTAATTTTTTTTACATTTATTGTTTGTTTTTATAAGCAGTTAAAAGCAAGTGTTTTTATATATAGGTGTATTGGTAATATATGTTTGCCTTCTGCTCTTAAATTTAATATAACACAAGCATTTTCATGTCATTATTGATGTTAACAAATATTTTTCATGGCTTCATAGCATTCTGTTGAGTGGTTATATGAACTTTTCCTTAACCATTTTTATAAGTTCAACATATAAGTTGGTTCTATGTTTTTCAGTTATAAATAATGCTGCAGTAAGTATCTTTGGGCACAAAGCTTTATATTAGTCTAGATATTTTTAATGATACATTCCCCAAATGGACTTTTTGGATCCAAGGTATAAATATTTAAAACCTTAATATGTGTTGTCAGGTTGCTCGTGAGAGAGTTCTACCAACATGTATACGAGCAATCTGTAAGAGTCCCTATTTACCACAGCCCTGCTAAAATGTTTACTTAAATTTTCTGCTCTTTAAATACTTGATTGTTTTCCTCTGAGAACACTGATGGTGTGTCTCAGTGAATAAACCTACAATTCTGATACTTTTCGTGATACATGCATTTAAGAACTGATAGTGGAAACAAAGTTGTTGACAAGCGTTCTCCTTTCGCTAACAAAAGCATGTTTACTTGGAAAGCAGAATCTCAGAAAAAGAAAGATCTGAGAAGAGAATTTGATATGGTTTTAGAGGCAGTCTCTTTGAATCTGTGGGACAGTATTTTGGCTTGGATTTCTCTGTAATTCCTCTGCTGAAAAGAAAATATTCTTAATTTCTTAATTTTAAGCAGAAAAGCAATTCCAACAGAGAGGGAATGGCTTTCTCTCTGCAGATATGGGATTCACATATCCTCACAGAAAACATCTTCCCACAGGCATGTGCAGATGAACATTTTCTCATGGGCTTGTTATCTGCTCACCAAATGAGGTGATTCGTCAGCAAAACTCTTATGAGAGAAGCATACGTTACCTGAATGCAGGCATGTGCCTCCTGTGGTGTGCACGGTCAGCTCGAAGCGTTCATTAAATTCTTGCTAGCTTATAAAGATCGTAGTGCCAGTTCGTGGAAGGGATGTTTATGTGTTTGCAGAGTTCTTTCAAAGAGTCTGAGATCTGATATATTACAGAAAACAGCTCATGTCTTACCAAGTCTGATTTCTGAAGTCACTTTTTTTCATAGCTTCCTGAGTTTCTGGCTTGTGATACTTGAGGAAAAGAAAACATATAGGTGCTTGATAACATGCAACTGTATGTTCTGTAGTCACAACTTTTGGGAAAATCAAACCACTATTAATATGCTGAAAGCTAAATTTTGTAGAATGTTAAACATTCATAAAAGGAATGATGAAAGAAAGGATAGCTTTCCTGCCAGCATTGCGGTCAGCAGCAGGGCTCTGGCCTGATTACTTAAGCCCATGTTTTTCCTAAATCAGTCATGAATCAGTAATTATCAAGTTTTGCAATACCAGGCGATTCTCTTGGGAATAGCAAATGATTTGTAAGTTAACTTGATAGCTTTTTTTTAAAAAAAGAAATAATTTGGCTCCTCTTGGTGGGTTTCCCTGGGCACTAGGCAGAACCCCTATTGATTTAATGGAACTTTGTCTCTGGAAGCTTTATAGATTGATCTTTCCTACACAATCAAATAGCACATATGTGTTTTCCTCTCCCCCCTCCCCCAGCCCCACAAAAAATGCTGCTGGTGTATGGTGTGTTGATTTCACTTCCATTCATTTGGCTTAACTACTTAAACCGCAATTTAATCCCAAAAGGGAAAAAAAAAGAGGTCACAGATCAAATTTCAGGAATCAAGGTTTTTGCTTTATTTAGTTTCTTCCGGCATGTTTTGCGATGACCTGTTTGCTGTTTTCTTCAGCTATAAGATGTTCTCCTTTGTGCTTTGGGATTACAGATCTTAGAGCTGGAAGGGACTTCATGAAAGTCTTCTTATTCACTCTCCTCCTTTCTGAAGCTCATAAGAGTGAAACTGCCTCAGTCACAGAGCCTAGAATTTGTTAGATAGGGATCCAAATGCGGGTACTTTCTCTTATTCGATATTGCCTTTCCTAACAGGCCTGCATCAATGCAATTACCTTGTTTAGATACAGGAAACCTGGAGCTCAGTGAATTATACTCTGCAATTTGTCCTGATGTGTCATGTGATGTCAGGATTTTAAACAGCTATTTCTTAGTTTCCAGGAGCTTCATAGCGTTGCCTTTCTTTTTACACCCACCATCCTGTGCCTACCTATTTCAGCCAGGAGACCTGTATAACTTTGCTTTCTCCACCTCCTGCTGTGTCACTTTGGAGATACTTTTTTCCTGGGCACATCTTTGACAACACCTCTCCTTAAATGTTCCCAAGAATTTTGATGCCTTAATGTCCAGGAGGGCCCTCGGTGTGAGGACCAGGAGAGCCTGCATCAGACGAAACTTTCAAAATAATCTAGAATCCTACATGTATTCTCCAATGGGCTATATTTTTTGTACTTTGCCTTGGGGTGTTCCTTGTCCAGTAGTCATTATTTCCTTTCAGTACTAAGGGTTTTGGTGTTATGAGGCTCTCCCAGACACTGTGACCTCAGGAGTACGGTCAGGCTCTTGGTAGAAATTATACATTCCCATTTTCTCTGTTTCCTCACCACCATTGAGTCTGGGCTCTGGCTTCCTGAGTGAGCCTAACCCATGGCTAATCTACAACATTGTGGCTGTTGTGTGGTGTCAGTTCCCAGATTCGTCTGTTGTGCTATCAAGTGGGAGCCACAGAAGTTCACACAATCACAGGATTGGAAGGGAGCCTACTGGTCATCGAATGCCTGAGTCACCTCTACAAATTACTGCCAACTAATTATCTAGCCTGACGGGAAACTTATTACCTCCCAAGGCAGTTCATTCTAATTCAGACAGCTCTGACTGGTGGGAAATTCTTTTTCATACATACTCCATGTTGATGGGTTTCCCGTATTGAGTAAAACAGAATTCCTATTAATTAGGCCCACCACAGTCTTTCCAGAGTTGATTTAACCGAATACCTTTGGGAGGGAAACTTATTTGCATTTACAGAACCTGGTGGATGCTGCTTGTGAAATTCAGAATGCAGCCTTACATCATCAACAGACCTGTAGTGGGCATTTAATATAAAACACTTGTTGAACTAAACTGAATTATTCTCCGAAGAAAGCAGTGATGGCTAGAAATACGGTGCTTATAGCATGCGTCATTCTTTTGGCAGCTACTGCCTTCCTTGGGCTCTTAGTTACTTTACATGCACGAGTCTTGCCTATATAGCTCGTTGTTAAACTCCTGGGGGTACGGACCTGTGTATTATGTGTAGTCTCTAATAAGCTTTACTCATGACCTTGCATTCAGCTCGTCTTTTGCAAGAGAGTGAAAGTGCAAGAATTACTGTGCCTGTCTCTGAATTGCTTTTCTTTCTTGTCCCACATGATGAGTGGTGGTGGTGGTGGTGGTGGTGGTGGTGGTGGTGTGTGTGTGTGTGTGTATGCTGGCATGAGCCCAGGGCCAATTTTGTTTTATTGAAGGTTTTAGAACTAATCTCCCAACAGAAACACATTTTCCCAGACCATCCTACAAAAACCTGTTTCCTTTCTGTCTCTGATGGTGCAGCAGCATTGGTAGCATTGTATTAGGGGTTAAACTGACACTGGGTGTTGGTCTGGCAGCCTGACAGTCACATACCAGGAACACCCTTTTCCACTCATCTGCCTGGTGCACATTTCCTCATTCTTCAGGCCTCATCAGGAATGTCTCTTTGTGGAACCTTGTTGATCTGCCCAGGCAGAGGGATCACTTTCTCTTTCTTGTCCTTGCTCTATTGTGGACAGTCCTCTATTTTTACACATGCTGCACTGCATATATGTTATTTACTTCTACCACTGTTTCCTTTGGATTCTGTGAGCTTCTGGAAATGGGGGACTGAGTCTCATTTCTCTCTGTCGCCCTGTGCCAAGAGCAGTGACTAGTGCAAAGTAGGAAGATAATGAATATTTTTGAAGGAATGACTATTAAAATAAGTGAGTTGTTTACTAAGACTCAGGAAATGCACTCTCAAGTGCTAGAGAGTCTATTTACAAACGAACTTTTGGAACAAAGCATTTTTTGAGGTTGGTCATCGCTTGCCCTGTTTGTATACTCTCAGGGCTCTGCCCGTGATAGGCATGACTAAATAGCATCCTTTCAGTTAACTGTAGTGAGGGTGGTACAGGCTGGGATAAGCCATGAGTTGGATCAGGAACCAAGTGAGGCAGGCCCTGATGATATGAACCACTATAGATGTCTTAAGGGAGTACAGGGTGGCAATAGGGCATGGTGTCCCCTGGGTATGGCAGCTGAGAACATATAAGGTGAGCAGTTGGCTTTATAGATTCGAATAGAATCAGTGACAAATCCCAAAGGTGGTTAAACAAAATGGTAGAAATTCAGAAAGAGGTGAACCTCATGACTGTTGTATGCTATTTGGTCAACCAGCATCAGGAAATCTGACAGCAGGTAAGAGGTGTTGTATATGAAAGGAATATTGGCAAGTGCCTGGCAGAGCTATAAACCTAGGGGAACACTGGCATAAAGCCTTTTATCATTCATTCAGCAATATTTATTGGATATTTGTGTCCTCCCAAATTAAACGTTGAAACCTAATCCCCATTGTGGCAATATTTGGAGGTGGGAGCCCTTTGGAGAGGCGTTTATGTCACGAGGGTGGAGTCCTCATGAATGGGATTTGGATCCTTCTGAGAGAGACCTCATATGAAGACAAAGTGAAAAGATAGCTATGAACCAGGAAGTACATTGTCACCAGACACTAAATCTGCCAGCACTTTGATCTTGAACTATGAGGAATTAAAATTTCTGTTGTTTACAAGCCACCTGATCTAAAAGATTTTGTTATAGCAGCCTGAATGGATTAAGACAAATGCCTCTTGAAACTACTTCCAAGAGGAGGTGAATTCCTGATCTGGTTGTCATCAGAAAAGAAGAAAGATACGTAGTTACCAGCATAGGGGCACATGGTCGGGACTAGACTGAGTACTGTGTCATATGTGAATTCCTGGTTATGGGGCCAGAAGTCCCTTAAATGTCTTCTATTTCCAGTCAGAATATATCCTAGAGACAGGATGGGGCAGAGCTGCTAGGGCCAAATATATGCTGCTGTGGCAAGAAGAAGGTCTAGGGGCTGGGTACCATGAGGGCCTGACAAATGTCTCTTGACTGATAGAACTCCATCTAGGCTATAAATGTCCATCAAACCATTAACTATAATTGTTTGGCCACACCAAATGTTGGCCCTACATAGCAGAGAGCAAGAAACACTGATTTTAAGATCATCTTGCAGTTGAAAAATACTTTATACTTACCAAAATACTTTCACATTTCACTAGTTCATGAGACTCCAAAATTCTTTGAAATAGGCTGGGATGGTGTGATACCCATCTTCTTGGATGGGTATGTTAAGGCACTAACAGTTTAAATGAATTACCTTACTCCTGTTTAGCTAGTGGCCAGGGAAAAACTAGAACTATGAGCCCCTTATTGCTCTTTTCCTTTATGCCACTGCTTTGCTCAAGTGATGCTTGATCTTAAAGGATCAAGGTTATTGAAAATTCAGTCCTGGTTTAATTGACTTCTGGGAATCAGGCTCGGAGCAGACTTGATCTGAACAGTCAAGAGTATACTCCAAGCAATAATTGTGAATGCAAGTATTGTTTAAGATACCTGCTAGAGAAATATGCTTCAATTCTGATTAAGTGGGCTGTAATATACTTAAAGGATGTCTATTTAAATGTACTACAAATTAGGCACTACTGAAGATTTTAAAATATCAGTTTGTAGTAACATGTTCCCATTTTTTGGTGTGTGTGTGTGTGTGTGTGTGTGTGTGTGTGTGATTTCACCAAGCTGCTGAATTACTGAGGTCTTACGATGTTCTAAGCACTATTCTAGCTTTGAGAATATGACAATAGACAAAAGAGACAAAATTTCCTCTGTCATAGAGCTTTAGCTCCAGTTGGGGAGAGGGTGTTGGAGGAGGAAACTTACAGAAACCAAGTAAAATATAAAGTATGACAGATGTTGATAAATACAGCATGGATAAGCTATGTGGGAATGGGAGGGGCTGCAATTTAAAATAGGACGGTTAGGGAAAGCCCCACAAAAAACTTGAAGGAAATTCCTACCTATGTACAAATTCAAAGTAGTGCACATCCAAAGTAGGTATCTGTAGTTATTAGTGAGTACACACATGCACACACAGATGCATACACAATTTAAGAATGTATCCTAGCATTTACTTTTCAAATTAACTCCCAACTCTATTCATCTAAAAAATGAAATAAATTTGACTTTATGCTTGTGTAGAACTACAAGGATATGGAATTTAGCTCTCGCTAATCTCTGCTTTTTGTTTGCAGACCTCCCACTGTTTAGCTCAGTGATAAAATTCCACAATAAATTTTGACTTGAAAGATTTCAGGATATCACAAAAATGAGAATGACGAATGATGGCTATGAAATGAGGCAAATACTTGGCACATACTGTAAAGCACTTAGGACAAGCTTTATTAAGTGTAGCGGAATCAAATGATCATTATTGTTTTTATTTTTATCTGGGGTCAAACATAATTAAAATAAAACATCTTCTGTGGGTTTCCAAATTAGCCTAACGATTTATTGGTCTCCAAAGATCTTTGTAGACGGTCGTCTTGGCACAGAGTTCTAAAAGAGGGCTCTCTAGATCTGGAAAGAGGTTGGAAAATAATTTGTTTAAAAACAAAACAAAAAAGTCCCAAGAAACACCGTGAGAGAATGTTCTGTGACATATTGAGGATTCGGTTGAAAGGTGCTGTCAGTGATCTATGACAGGCTGGGCCCTGAAATGTCATTTGTCCCAATGTCATTGTTCTGGTTTAGAACTGCAAAGATCAAGGAGGAAATGTTGTAGCTGCCCTCTTGTGGCCAAATTGAAGGTTTTTGCTCCTCTGTCTCCATGCATGAAGGATGGGAAACAACAGTATCCGCCCTACCCCCAGCCCCTGAGCTATTCATGAACTAATGTTAAGAGTATTAAAACATCTCAGGTTTTCAGATGGACTCAACAGACCTTTCCCCCAAAGCAAGACCCTGTAAGTCAGTCAACACCTGTTTTTCAGTTGAGCAGCCCCTCTGGTTATTGATAGATTAAAATTATGGCTCCTTCCACCGCAGCTCGAGGGGAAGCCACCTGCGATTTCTGGGAGGATGTTAAAGATGAAATCCACAAGTCTACAAGTACTTTTTTGGGGAAGTGGAGAGGCAGATATACGAAATAACAAGAAGGGCTTTGGCACTTCTCAGCAGGATAATCAAGGCTAAGTCACTTAACCTGGGAGCTTAGACCTCACTTTCCTCTTATGTCAAAGAAAAGAGTTCAAAGGCAGGTTCCAATATCACCATGAGCTCTAAAACTCTATAAATCTGTGAGTTAATGAACAGAGCAAACTACTGTTTAGTCTCTGGGACTTCTTTCAGGTCAGGTGGCTTTATGGTTAGTGAACTGAAGAGCCATAAGGAAGATTGTATGATGAAAGCTTTGAAAATTGCGGGGCTCCAGAGAGGTTTGTAGAATTGCCCAATCAGTCTTCTGAGAATTTTTTAGTTTATTAGTGTAAGCACTGAATTTATGAAGTATCGTCTATGTGCTCTGCATTATTCTAGATGCAGGTAATACAACAGTGATAGAAAAAAAGGAGAAAACTTGTCTTCAAGGAGCTTACAGTTGGAAAAATAAATTCAATCATTTTAATGTAGCTTTACATAGTTTGCTTTTATGTTGATATAGTTCTGAAAATAGGAAGAGAATTTATCTTAAACCTTAAATGCTTCCAAAGATCTAAGTGAGATTGGCTCAAAGTTTAACAAAGCTCCCAATAAACTTGGGCAAGAACTGGTTCTGGAATCAAAACTTTGAGGTAAGGGGAAGTGTGGAAGAGATGCCTGGTTATGCTTTGGTCATTCTGAAAACTGTTCTTCCATGGGCCATTTTTTTTTTTTAACATAAAAGAAATTTCTAGTGGGTCCCATATTATTTTGTAACATGCCTTTTCTGTGTCCTATTTTCACATTTGTGCCATGCTGTGGAATGGTTTAATTCAAAAGCAAGGTTGTATTTTAAATCACTCAACATTTTATTAAAAATTTTTATTTTACCAGGATATTTTTATTTTTATTGTTTTTATTTCCTCCTCAAGTCCTTGTGCATGTTCTCATGTTTAGAGAAAGAATCATAAATTTTGTAGTATTAATTGAGAAATCTTAAGTTATACATTACTAAGATGAAAGTTGACTTATGTTATTAGTTATTAGGATATAAACATATGTGTTATGACCAGGTTACAGGATCCTGATAGAAATGATTATTTCAGATTGTAAGAAATTCTGGGAGGACCTCTTGATGACAGAGATTTTTTTCCTGTTGCCTTGGTATTTTCGGAATATCTTACACATCATCTACTATATGTGTCTTTGTTGTGAGTTAGAGTTTGGTTAGATAGAACATTTGAACTCTATTCAACTTGGCAGTGTAAAGAGCCTGGAGTCCAATGATTTGTCTTTAGGGCGGTGTTTGGGGAATAACAAAATATTTCAGAATCATTAAGGGTATCAAGAGGGAATTTGGGAGTGGTTGAAATGCTTTGTGTACTTCTAAGAAAGCAGGATGAGAGATTAGAGGAGGAAAATGGTTTTTAAAAATTTCACTTAGTGATTTGTAAATATAACAAGCCTTACTGCAGGTTCATAATAAAATGATTATAAACTGGTAAAAAGAATGAGGTTTATTTTGATCTCCGTTTGATAAAACTGAGAAGGTGAAACAAAAAACAATTCAGATGTTTCAAACCAGGGCTATTGATGAGTAATATTAGAACTCCTTCTTGGGCAAAGATAGATCTGTTAGGAAGACTTTTAAATACAGGGTGTGTGATATCATTTTGGTACAAATGGTGATACCATAGTTCACTTCTTGAAAGATGATTTTTAAGTTGATAGACTATGAGGAAGGTAGTGTTAATAAGTCTTAGAAAGAACATAGGGTCAGTTCAGAATATGCTGGGTCAGCTGGCTATGTGGTCTTGAATAGCTTTTTAGTCTTAGTTTCTTTCCTTTTAAATTGAAGTGATTTCTTTTCTCTCATAGGCTTATACAGAGAAAGTTCCATGTCTTCTCCTCCCCACATGGTCCAGGTTTCTAGAAGAGTTTTGCTATATATCTGTCTTTTCTCCAAGATCATGCCAATCACTTAGGCCTAAAGAGCTAAAAGAAGAAGAAAATGGTTTAGAAGTTGTTGTTTGAATTAAGTAGTACATGAACATTTAAACTACCTTGTCTAGACATGCCCAACAAAGAGGGGGGTTTTTGACATTGAAGGCAAATGGTTCTCAGCCCCATGGCCTAAAAGTAAACCTGCAGGTTTTGCTTTTGGTTTAGGTGTGGAAATGCGTGCCAGTCTTGAACATATGGCTCAAAGGCTAAACCAAGCATAAATAAGTGATTGTGATTTGAACCTGATTGTTGATTGCTTTTTACTTAGACTTCTTTCCTGCACATTCATTTGTTCTTTCATGTCATTCAAATATTTTGACCATTGGGTGTACATTATTGAACATAGTTTTTGTGTCTTTATGGACAAGAGTATATTTAGTGCATTGCCCAATTCTGGATCACAAGCACAAATGCATGTGCAGTTCAGAAGTGAAGCTGGGCCTACCTAATAAAACTGTGAACAATGGTAACTGCTGAACTAGAGAACATGTGTTTCATCCAGAGAGTAGTCACCAGTGAGTGGCTTATTGACACAAGAGTGGCTGCCTATTGCCAGATATGCCAACGTTTTTTGAGAGAAGTCAGAATATAGGCTCTAATATGGACTCTCTTGATTTTTAAAACACTGCCAAACAAATAGAGCCCATTATCTGAGGACTGCCGGTTTGTGCACTCAGATTCTAGCTGCAGTCAGCTTTTTTCTCATGATCTGCCTCCCGATAGTATGATTGTTAAGAGCTAGATAACTTGGGTATGAATCACGGTGTGTATGACCTTGGCTTTTACTTGGCAATCTCTATGCCTTGGTTTCCTCATTTATGAAATAGAGATGATAATAATAGTGTTGATCTCATAGTATTTGGGGGGGGAAGAATTAAATGAATTAAAATATATAAAGTGATTAGAATGGTGCCTGGAACATAGCAGGTGATATAGAAGTGTTTGATATTGTTAGAGCCTCTTTCATGACCTCTCATTAAAGAGGCCACACCCCTCTTCCTGTGAGGTCTGGGAAGCGGAGAGGAAAAAGAAAAGGGAAACAAACCTTTATTGTGTGCTAGGAATTATGCCAGGTGCTTTGTATGACATTTTCTCATTTAATCCTCGTGCAGACTTTTGAGGCGGGTTTCATTCCCATTTTATAGTTCAGAGAACTGAGACTCTATGAGACTCAGTAGCTTGTCCAAGGTAGAGTTGGGATTTGGACTTAAATGAGTCTGATTTCAAAACTCATCATTTTACACCAGAAATCTCACCATTCTTGGCAAAAGAGATTTGTGAATTTGATGCCTGACAGGACCTTCTTCATATAGGGTTTTAAGATAAATTGCCCTCTAAATGAATCTGTTTGGGTTCAGATAAACTAGGGAGAGTTTTGTTACCCATAGACCTGCTCACCTCTCCCCCAGGCAAGCATGGGCTCCTTAAGGGCAAGGACTGGGTTCTTGCTCTATCTGGAGCTCCCAGCCCATTGAATGAACACAAATGCTTACAAAGGAGCAAAAGAGGGACTCAAAATAGTAGGCTCTCAACCTACAGTTTTGGGGAATCTGGATAAAGCCTGCAGTGACAACTGCTTAGTTAATTACTGCACTAAAAGCCCCCCCCCCCCGGATGCTGTAGAACCTTTACCTCCCTTCCCAGAGCTCCTTCTGGTGTCAATGAATAGAATCAGCATGGACGGGCAGAGTGAAGGTGTGCACGCAGGGAAGGAAGAAGGGCGAAGAAAAGTATGAAAGTGGGAAATCTGTCTGTTTAGATAAAAAGAGCAAGGGTGTGAAAGGCAAAAGCCATCAAGCAAACTTCCTGTCAGCTGCACATGATGATCTTAGGCTCAGATGAACTTCCAAACCAGGACAGAATAAAAAATCACACACAACAATTTCTTTGGAAAGCCCTTTTCACCTCCACATGCTCTGTTGAAAACAGCTTTTGTTTTTGGTAGATGGACTAAAGAGTATGGGAAGTTTACTTAAAAGAATATCTGCTATTATAAATCACATAAAGTCTTTCCCAATTAGGGCTTAAGTCACATCCATTTACAACTCTGAAGCAGAAAAACACAAATGTCTTTCTGCTGGCTGGTGATATGTTTTTAAAGGATTTCAATTTCCCTTCCATATGAGAAGTTTGAACATCCACAGATCATGCTAATCCTTGCCTCATTGACTCAAATGTGTTAGGAGTCAGTGAAATTATGAAAACCACAAGCTAAACGATTAATAGGTTTATTTTCAAGAATCAAGGGGAAAACCAAGAGGCCAATAGAATTATATTTCCCAGTCTGTCCCTTTATCATCTTGGGTCTCTCTCTAGAGTGAGGGGACTGTCAGAAAATCTGCAGCATCACACCGCTGCTCTTCTTCACTCTATCCAGATGGAGTGCCAAGGCTATGAAGGCCGCACTGTCCCACCCCAGGAGTCAGGCAGCCTCACAGATGGGCCTTTGGAACCAATCCAGATGCAGAGCAACACTGAGCCCATCCATCCACAGTCAAGCATCTGTGTCCGAACGAATGTCCAGCAAATGCACTTTAATAGGCTTAATCTGGCAAGTTACTAAACCTGTCTATATCTCAATTCCCTCATCTGTGAAATGGGAATAATCTTAGAACCGACCTCACATATTTGTGATCATTTAAGGAGCTTTACTACGTGTAAAACACAGCAGGGCTAGCAATGCTCATTAATATTTTAAATAAAATGTTTTAGAGGTGATATTGATCACAGGTGTAGGTGATCAAAATTGTATTGGCAATAACCTCTATCAAAAAAATGCTTTGGCTTTTCAAGTGATTTTAAAAGGCTCTTGACATGAGATCAAGCAACTTTATTCACCTCTCTCTGAATATTAGCTATTTCCATTATAGTCAGACTTCTATCTCTTTCTGTAAACTACTGAGACTTTCAGAATGGTTTTGTTCCTCAGAAGGAAAAAGGGTGTAACTATACAGCAACATTATGGAGATGAAGCAGTGGTTGCTTAGATGAACTAAACATGATTTTTAAAAAATAAATCAAAGGGGTATGAGCTTCACTTTTTAAAAAAAGTAACTTTGCTGTGTACTGTTTCCTATACTAGATTATTTCTCATTTTCACTGAATGGGATACAAAATTGTCAGGCGCAAATTAAAATTCCACAAAGCTTGATTTCCTAGTTTATATCACAAGGTGTTTTTTGATCAGTAGAATGCATCATTGTCAATTCTCAGGGACTGTCCTTCTGACATTTGCCTATATCACATTACTGTAGGTAGGAGAACTGATGAGCATTACAATGGCAAAGCAGAATTCAGAATTATGCTCTGTAGTCCCACTTCATTTAAAATATGTTCCATCTTCAATGTCTTCCTTTGATAAGGTTGAGATGAGGCAGTATTGTTTAGCAAAAGATCACAGGCTTTTTTTGACACCAAATATTTTGACTCTGTATTTGAATCTCAGATATACTTCTTATTATTGAGTTTTGAATATATTAATTATTCTAATAAATTTATGGAACAAATGGTTCTCAAACTTCAACATGACCCAGAATCATCTAGAAGGCATGTTGAAAGAGAAATTGTAGACCCCACTCCCAGAGTTTCTGATTCAGTAGGTTTGTTGGTTGGCCCAAGAAGTTGCATTTCTATTTTGTTTCCATGTAAATATGGCAGTGATGCTGGTCTGAGGACCATACTTTTAGAACAACTAGGATACATTATGTGCAATAAATTAGGTTCAGATGGTTCCTGAGTTAGGCCAGAGTTTCGTATTTGTAAATGGGAAGAATACTGACTTGTAAGATTTTCTGGGAAGATTAAAGATATTGTGTAGATTCATCCAGAACTTAATGGGCGGTCAATAAATAGTAGACATTATTCTCCAGAATCAGACAGCCCTGGATTCAAGTTCAAATGCTGACTGATTGCTGACTGAATGATCTATTGTAAACTCCATAACCTCTCAAAACATCATTCATTTGTATAGTGGATGCTACTGTCTCACTTGTATTCCCCCTAAACTCATATATTGAAGTCTTAACCCCAACATGCTGGCATTTGGAGTTGGGGTTTGGGGGAGATAATTAGGCTTTGGTGAAGTCATGAGGGTGGCACCTCATGATGGGATTAGTCTTCTTATAAGAAGAGACCAGTGGGACGCCTGGGTGGCTTACTTGGTTAAGCGTCCGACTTTCGCTTAGGTCATGATCTCACGGTTCATGGGTTCGAGCCCCGCGTTAGGCTCTGTGCTGACTGCCAGCTCAGAGCCTGGAGCCTATTACAGAGTCTGTGTCTCCCTCTCTCTCTGACCCTCCCCTGCTTGCTCTCTCTCTCTCTCTCTCTCCTAGAAATAAATAAAAATATGAAAAAAAAAAATAAGAAGAGACCAGAGAGCTCACATCCTCCCTTTCTCCACCATGTGAGAACATAGCAAGAAGGTGGACATCTGCAAGCCAGGAAGAGAGTCCTCATCAAGAATCTAAATGGCTGGCACCTTGATCTCATTCTTTACCAGAACTTTGAGAAATTCCTGTTTTCAAGCCATTTTATATATTTTGTTATGGCAGCCTAAGCTAATGCAGTGGGCATAATCCCTACCCTGTAAATTAGGGATATAAATATATATATATATATATATATGATCATATATATATGAATGATGCTGGGTGTACAGCATTTGGAACAGCACTGGCTATCTGTAATAGGAGGCAGCTAATCCACATTAATGATATTATTTAATAATTGCACTCCTCAGTGTGCCCTGGCTTCCAATTCCTTTACAGGATTTCCCCTCATGTTAACTTTGCTAAGAACTCCTCAAATCTGATGGTAAACTTATTGCAGAGTGAAAATTGTTGAGGGCTAATTTACATGATTGCCTTTCAACTTGGTTGCTACAGATTAATTTCTGTCCCAGCATCTCATCTTTGGACCAGCACATATTTATATAAGAACAATACTATCAACCCTCCTTCTGGGTTCAGCCTATCCAAGAGAATAAGTCCTCTCACGTGGCTCATTTTCTGGTGACGTTCCTTTGGTCAGAGCACAGTTGTCTCCTGGGTGGTATCTTGCACATGTGTTTTCCATTAAAGTAGCAACTAAAGAGTGGCAGCTGTGAATCTTTTCTGGCTGGAGCTCATGTTCCGTTTTCTTCTTTTGTAATTAGCCTAGGGTGGAAGTTTTTGGAGGAAGGGAGGGGGAGGTTTATTTGTGAATTGAAAATTGGACTTCATGCATATGACATTGGGTTAAATTGCTCAAACTTAGTTGTGATGAAAACTTTCCCCCAGTTCTCTCTCTCTCATTAAAATTTCCTCATTTATAAGTAGATTCCTCAAGCTTTACATTGCTACACAGTTCAAGCACCTAATTTTGTTTAAAACATCATGTTAAAGTATTAAAAACTTGATCGATGCCTTAAAAGTAGAAAGAAAGAAAAAGAAGTCAAAGGCTTCTGATTATTTTAAGGATAACATTTCATCATGGTGAATAACGTTGTAATCACCTAGACATGAATGAGTAAGATATCAGAGGGTCACTTTTAATAGTTTTATTATTTTACTTATGAAAAAGATATTGTGTGCAGCCATTCTGGAAAAAGCTGGGCAGTTTCTTATGAAGTAAGAAACATGTACCATGTGACCCAGTAATCCTACTCCTAGGTATTTTACCCAAGAGAAGTGAAAGCTTATGTTTACAACAAACCTTGTACATAGATGTTTATAGCAGTTCAATTCATAATTGCCCCAAAACTGAGAAAAGCTCAAATATCCTTCAGTGGGTGAATGGGTAAAGAAACTGTGATACATTCATACAGTGGAATACTACCCAGAAGCAAAAAGGAGCAAATTATTAAGACAAGCAACAATTTGGATGAATCTCAACAGCATTTAGATGAGTGAAAACTTACAGGACAAAGGTTATATGACATTTTTGAAGACATAAAACTATAGTGACAGAGAACAGACCTGTGGTTTGCAAATGGTTAAAGGTACTAGTTTATTGAGTAGTGGCACCAGAAAATTTAGGGGGTGATAGAATTGTTCTGTACCCTGAAGAGCAATGGTGGTTCCATGTCTCTATACATGTACTAAAATTCGTAGAGCTATACATCAAAACAAATCCATTTTACTAAGCTAATTAAAAAGAAGAAAGATTGGCTGCCTGGGTGGCTTGGTTGGTTAAGCATCTGACTTAGGCTCAGGTCATGATTGTATTAAATTTCAGAGTTCAAGCCCTGAAAGCTTGGAGCCTGGAGCCTGCTTTGGATTCTGTGTCTCCCTCTCTCTCTGCCCCTCTCCTGCCTGCATGCTGTCTCCATCTCAAAAAAAAAAAAAAAAATTAAAGAAAAGATTGATAGGGGGGAAAAGACATTATGTCTCTTTCAGGAATACAAGAGACTATCCCAGTGTGCTACGCGGTGAGGTATTTAAGTGTATGTTGATTCGAATCTAGTGTAGAATTACTGTACAGGTATGAAACATCACAAAGAGGTTTACTTTTTATTATTACCCAAATTGAAGGAAAGAAAAAAGGATAGGTTCAATTTTACCCATGATTTCACGTAAAATAACTAAAAATCATAAGACAATACAATGAGTTAACAATAGTCATAGATTACTTTTTAAAATATCCATTCCTCACCAGTTATTAACTTTCTGATCTCCTTTGCATTTTCAACATGAATTGTATCTGGATTCTGAGATGCTTGAGATGGGAAGTAGTTGGGTCAAAAGTGGGAGTTCACTTTCCTTTATACTGTACATCAGCTATTCATATCCTACCATCTGAAACTAATTTGTTTTGTGTGATTTATTCCATAAAGTTGCTGGAATAAACAATGCATGCACAGCTCCTCAGATGTGTATTCATCAGGGACTTACTTGCCTGTGTATGATTTTCAGCTTTCTCAGAACTTTCGGAAATACCATCCAGCATGTGGGTTCTCTGAGGGCCTATGATTTATAAACTAGGGTACTTGTGTGTGTGTGTTTTAAATCTATGATTGATATGATATGGGCCATGGTCCCCATTCCTAAATTGTTCCTAAGTCCAGTTCAGTGAATTAATAATAAGGAACAGACACGTCCACTCTATGTCTCTGGTACAAATAAGCACAACAGCATTGGGATTCTTTAGTTAAATGGATGAGAAATTATAGCATTGTGGTCTATCACTTGCCTCCCAAAGAAATGAAAGGTTACCTCAGATGGTACATTTTCCACGGTGGCACTTGGTTGCTGAGTGTGCCCAACTTGACTTCTGTGATATGGATGCAAAAGCATTTCACAAAGTTTCTAAAACCCTTCCACCTCCCATTCTTCCTCCCAGTAGATTTGCTAAGTGATGGCATGATAGAGAGGAATAAGTCACAGTCCTCATGGATCTCACCAATTTCTTCACAGTCCTTGTAACGTGAGCGAGTCCTTATCACACTACAGGTTCCAAATTGCATTTGGCCTCTTTTAAAGAAAGGCTATACTAGGGCCAATATGGGTCACATCTAGTGTTCTTTCTCCCCCAAATCCATTTTTTTTCATTCCCATAATTAAATCCAAGCATTACTTAAATATTTTCCTTTTGAATCCATATGCCATCATTGTCACTTTAAAATAGAGAGTATGAATAATCAAATGTGTTTTACAGTTCTAGAACTATACTTTTGAGATTCTCTGTGAAAGGACTCCTTCTCTAGGAATCTCTGGCATGTGGTTCCCTCTTGTCATGTGTACTTAGAAGCCACCAGTCCTTATGTTATTCAGAAATATTTTTGGAGCATCTTTTATACACTAGGCACTGTTCTAGCTATTGAATAAATAAGACAAAATCATAGGGTTATTGGAGTGAGGAAGAAATAGAATCAACAAGGAGATAAAAATAATTTCAGAGTGTGTGAAATGCTAGAAAGGAAATAAAACATACCTAAGACTGAGTGTGATTGTAAGGGTGGGGAGAATACATTACTTTCGAACAGGTGGTCATGAGTGACCTCTTTGAAGAGGTCACATTTGAGCTGAGTCTGGAAATAAGAAGCCAGCTGTGTAAAGACTGAAGGAAGAACATTCTAGAGCAGGTTGTTTAATCCACTGGGCACTCTACTCTTCATGTTTGAAATATGGGGATGGGAACTGCCTCTCTTACATTTTACTTAATATTCCAGCTAAGGAATTATTTCCTCTCCCTAAAGCCTTGGGCTGGGTGGTTTTGGAGATCCTAGTATCCAAGAGAGTAGCCACTTCCACCAGGAAACTGAAGTCAGAATCCTGTGTGAAATCGGAGGTTGCTGCAGTTCCTCTTCTGTAGCTGGTCACCGGCCTATGTTGATAACCATAACATCAATTGTACTGTATTCCTTACCCTCTGCCAGAGCCTCGGCTGGTTGGGAATTTTTACCTGGCGAGGCGAATCAAATATCCTTGCTCTAGAGGATAAAATTCCTTGGTGATCTTGTTTTTATTAGGTCACCACTGTTTCCACTGACAAGTATTTCTGTGTTTGGGAGTAATATGGTGTGTTCCAATGAATCTCTAGGTTCTAGACGTAGACTTTCTTGCCCTGACTGGGTAGCAGCAACCCAATTTCGCCTTGGTAATTGAGGCCAATCACTTTGGACAGTACAAAGAAGTGCCTGTTGGTGTGGTGGTTTAAAAAGCACCCAGGAATCTTAGCGCTTAATTTAACAGAACTATGTTTGAACATTAGTTGTTCTTTTTCTTTCCTTCTTCTACTACATTTGAAGAACACTAGTGATGACTAATTTTACAATTTAGATTCAAGGTAGGTGTAACTGAATTAACATCATACCCTGGGTCAATACAATGGGTATGGGACCTTCTGTTTCAAGGTACATGTATTTTTCATACAGATAAAGGACAGGAGAGGATGTTGAAGAACAACAGTGATGATTGTACTGGAAATTTTGCATTTACCTTGCCATATATACTTTTTACTCTTCTGTGTACCAGTAGGCTCACCTCTCAGACTATATAATCTGGACTCTTTTGCCTTTTGGCTTCCAGGTGAATTTAACCAATGAGAAACACTAGATGGAGCTCAAAAGGCAAGAGGAGGAAAGAAGTTAGAATATTTTTTTTCTGAACTCCCACACCCAATCAGGCTATGATTTGATAGTGGCTTTTTCTCTCTCCCTAAAGACATACATATACCTCTTGTCAGTGGGTCCTTTCTTAGGGCTCCAAATCTGGTGACATTCTTTCTACTTTCATCTCTCCAGGACTAGTGGTATTATCTCTCTGCTACTGCCACAGTTAAAAGTCCTTGGGTCCTTCAAAGCCTCTGTCTAGGCCTTTGTGAAGTTCCTTCAGTTACTCTTTAGAGTGTTTATCAGGTTCCTGCTGGAACCTTGACTCCTAAATACAGGGAACAAACATTGTATGGCATAAACTGGGAAGGGTAGGCATTAATTAAAATATGCAAAGTAGACAGCAATAACCAACTTTTATCATATTGCAAAGTTAATTTGAAGTTGAGGACTTTTGGCAGGGGAATCATGCCGTTTTTTTCTCCACTCCTTTTCAGAATATTTATTGTTCATATGTGTATGGACATTCTCTCAGTTGTGGTCAAGCTTCATCTATAAGTAGCCAAGAGTAATGACATCATTACATAATTTACATTATATTCTGCATTTAAAAAATTTAGGCATAACTGACATACAGTCTTATATTAGTTTCAAGTATAAAGCATAATGATTCAATATTTATATACATTGCAAAATGATCACCACGGTAGGTCTAAGTCATGCCCCCTCCCTTTACTTAATGATTATTTTGGCTATCTAGGGAGAGAATGGCTTTGAGAAACACACACACACACACACACACACACACACACACACGTAATAAAGTAGTAAATGAATAATTATTATGTTAATAGCTAATATTTGAGTGCTTATTTTATTCCAGACATTGTTTTAAGCACTTAAATGTATACCCTTCTCCCATCTTCATAATCTCCTCATAAGGTTATTGTTTCCATTTTGGAGATGGGAAAACTGAGGCACATGAAGTCAAGCCACTTATTCAATAACAATCAGTAAGTAGTGGAGCATTCTGACTCTAGAGTCTTTACTCTTAACAATTAAGCAGTGTCTCCTGGGAATGGAAAGGGGGACCTGGAGGAGGCTTTTGCAGAAGTACAAGAGACAGAGAAACCTGGCCTATGATGGAAGCAGTGTTAATGATGAAGGTTGCCAGATATGGTCTATAGTTGGGATGAGCTGGAGGGAATGACACAGAGGGGGATCAAAGTGAATTACAGCATCATGAGTTAAGCAACTAAACATATGTCAGTGCCTTTAGCTGAGATGCTGAAGATAGGCAAAATGCAAATTTGTGAGTTCAAAAAATAATTTATGTTCTGGTCATGTTAAGGTTATCTATCCAAGTGGAGATGTCAATGACATTAGGGTTCTCCAGAAAAACAAAAGCAAAAGTATATATCTTACCTATCTATCTGTCTGTCTATCTATCTATCTATCTACTGAGAGAGAAAGAGAGATTTTTATAAGGGATTGGCTCATATAATTATGAAGACTGAGAAGACTCTAGGTCTATAGCTAGAAGGTTAGGGATTGAGAAGAACCAATGGTGGAAGTTCCAGTATGCAGGCAGGAGAAGACAGATGTCCCAGTTCAAGGTAGTTAGGCAAGTGGAGCTCCCCCTTACATGTGAGATGTTCAGCCTTTTTTTTCCTATTCAGGCCTTCAGCTGATTGGACGAGGGCTACCCGCTTTAGGGAGGGCAATCTACTTTACTCAGTCTTCTGTTTCAAATGTTTATGTCATCTAAAAATATACTCACAGACACATCCAGAATAATATTTATCCTGTAACTTATGTACTGTGATTTAAAATTAGCAATACTTACATTATATGATAAGGGAACAAGAGAGAAAATAAAGATATTTGCTGTGTGTGTATGTCTATGTATATATACACACACACGTATATGAATACACATACACAAACAATTCATATATGTATATATGAATACACATACACAAACATACTCATAAAAAATAAGGAGAAATCCTCATGACAATTGAAGTGTTCATTCCTGTAACTGGTTATGTGGCTAAGCACATAAATTTATAATTTCCTTCTTCTATTCATTCTATATTCTCTGCCTTCAGGAAGCACCTCAGCTGATCATGGTTTTTTACCTGGTGGTGTGATCTAAACCTTCACACCTAAAGGGTATGAGCCATTGGTAGTCTTGCCTAAATTGCGTTGTTGTAGTTTTCCATTGACTTTAATCATGGGCCATGGTAATACTAAAAGACACACTAAGGGATCCCCTGTTTTCCAGATATATGCTTCCTTTCTTTCATTGTGGAGTAGCAGCCCAATTTCTCCTTGGTAGTCAGGATCAATAACCCCAGTTAACCAAGTAGCTCTCTTTTTGCCTGTTGATTCAGTGGCATGAGGAATTCAAAGTGGCTGGGTAACAGTCTTAACTTTCAGTTCAATGGAATAATTGTTGTGTCTCCTGGTGGAAGCATTCCTCCCTTCAGAACAAAGGCCTCTAGCATAAGGTCATGGGAACAGGAAACAAAAGTTTTCCTGGTGGGTTGCTAGGGGTAAAAGTGAGTGGTACCGCTCCCATTTCCACCCCTTGATTCCTGGACCCATGAATCTTGGCTATGGGAGAAACAATACCATATATGGATGCTGATTTAGAGTATATACAGCCTTCTAGAGAACCTTGCCCCAATCCTAGAAGGTATTACCAGCTGATGTTGTAACTAGATTTTTAAAAGTTCATTCCATCATTCTGTCAGGAAAGCTGTTTTGAGATCATGGGAAACATAGTAAGACCACTTAATTCCATGAGAATGTGTCCATTGGTGCACTTTGTCTGTGAAATGAGTCCCTTGCTCAGAAAAAATGATGATGGTGGATAAGGCATTCTATTAGCCCACGTGCATAGTAGTTTTAGCACAAGCATTGCATGCAGGGAAGGCAAATCTATAGCCAGAGTAAAGGTCCATTCCAGTGAGAACAAAATGCAGCTCCTTTCATGAGGGAAGTAATCCAATGTAAATAACCTTTAACCAGGTTCTGGTTAATCACCCTAGGGAATAGTGCCATCCTGGGAACTCAGTGGTGGTCTCTACTGCTGAGAGATTGGGTACACAGCAGTAGCCAGGTTGGCCATGATGCATGGAAATCCATATTGCTGAGCCCATGCAAACCCTCCATCCTTGCCACCATGGCTACTTTGTTTATTAGCCCATGGGAGGATAAAAAGAGTGCCTGCAGAAAACAGTTGACTGTTATCCATGGAATGGGTATCTTATCCACCGGATTATTAAAATCCTCTTTTGTTGTGGTCACCCTTTGGTGAATATTCACATGTGACACAAATATCTTCATGGTTGTTTTGCCCATTCAGAAAGGTTTATTCCCATACCTCTTCCCCAAATTTCCCTGCCACCTGTTTTCTAATCACATTCCTTTCAAATCCTTGACCATCCAGCCAAACCATTGGCCACAACCAATGGATCAATATATAATGGTATTTCTGGCCATTTCTTCTTCTAAGCAAAGTGAACAACAAGGTAAACTGCTTGAACTTGTGCCCACTGGGAGTATTTCCCTTCATCGCTAACTTTTGAGATATCCCAGAAAGAGACTGTAGTGCTGCAGCTGTACATTTTGGGTGATGCCAGCATATCATGCAGAATGATCTGTAAACTGGGCCTGAGTCTTTTTTTCCTCTGTCAACTGGTCCTAGAGAACTCCATGAAACCATAGGAGAAGGCTGGGAGAGAAAGGGCAGTGTAGCAAGAATGGGGACCATGGGCATTTGGGCCACTTCATATAACTTGTGTCTTTAGGGCCTGCTCAGGCCAGATCACATATATACACATGTATCTTCCATTTGATAATGGAGTGCTACTATGCATGCCCAACTTTATGGATTGCTAGATCAGATAACACTTATTTTTTGAGGGGCATCTCAGGTCACATGATAACTTAGTGGTCCATGGTAAAGCATTCAGTCTCTACTAAGTCCCAGTATCAGCCCAAGATCAGTTACTCAAAGGAGAATAGTTATTTGGCGAGGTTGGTAGGGCTTTGAGCCAAAATCCTAAGGGTTTGCACTGTGACTCGCCTATAGAGACATGCCAAAGGCTCTAAACAACATACTTATCTGCCACTGACATTCCAAGTCCCATTGGATCTGTGGACCATACGGCCCAAGTGGAAGAGCTGCTGGCACAGCAGCCTTGTCCTATTGCAGAGTCTTATCTTGATCTGGTCCCTGGTCAAAATGAACGGCTTTTTTAATCACTAGTAAATGGGCTTAAGTACCACACCCAAAAGAGAGATATGTTCCCTCCAAAATCCAAAGAGCCTCACTGGCATTGTGCCTCTGCATTGTTATAGGAGGGCACAGATACAACAACTTATCCTTCACCTCTGAAGAGCTTTCTTGACATGTTCTGTGCTAGTGAATCCCTAGAAATTTCACTGAGGTAAAAGGCCCCCGAATTTTTTTTTCAGATTTATTTTCTACCTTCTGACAAGTAAATGTCTTATCAATAAGTCTAGAGTAGTTGTTACTTCTCATTTACTAGGTTCAATCAACATAATGTCATCAATACAATGGACCGGTATGATACTTTGTGGAGGTAAAGGTGATCAAAATTTCTGTGAACTAAATTATGGCAGAGGGCTAGAGAGTTGATATACCCCTGAGGTAGGATAGTGAAGGTGTATTTCTAGCTTTACCAGCTGAAAGAAAACTGTTTCTGGTGGTCCCCATTGGCAGATATGGAGAAAAAAGCATTTGCCATATCAATAGTTACATACTAGGTACGAACGGATGTGTTAATTTATTCAAGCAATGAAACCATATCTGGTACAGCACTTGATTAAGCTTACAATAATCCAATCATTCTTGTAGATCCATCTGTTTTTGCAAAGGCCGAATTGGCAGAAAATGGGGGTATGGTAAGAATCACCACTTTTGGCTTCTATCAGGTCCTTCATGAAGGCACTCATCTCTGCAGTTCCTCCAGGAGTGAAGCATTGTTTTTGGTTTACTGTTTTCCTATGTAGGTATACTTCTAATGACTTAACCTTTCCCATATAACCTTGCCCACAATAGTAGCCAATTATTAATGATCAGGGAACCAATGTGAGAATTATGCCAGTTTCTTAGTTTATCTATTCCAATTTTGAATTCTGGAAAACGGGAAATAACCACGGCATGGGTCTAGGTACCCACTGGGCCATGTATCACTCAACCAACCAAACTATTACGGTCCTCTCTAAGTCTCCATACTGCAAAATTAATGCAAAATCTCTACTTAGTGAGCTCATATTAGTAAATTTGGCCTGATTCAACTTTATGTTTTTTCCAACATTTTTCCACACTCTTATTATCCTTTCCTACTCTATACTCTGGATTTATGTCTGTAAAAATTAGAGAAGTCAAGTAGTTTTTCTGGAGTATAGCACATATCTTTATAGGTCACATTTTGCATTTCACCTTTAAGGGCCTGCTGGATGCTGGGACTGTGTCTTCTTATCGATCTAGATACAAAAAAGGGTGTGGAGATTGGGTCCTGAGGAGACTCAGCTTTGTCTTGCATGGAAACTACTGTAGTAGAGGCCATTACAGTTTTGTCAGACAGTACAAAGGGAAGTTGGAGGGAAGGGAGAGGAGGTGGAGAAGTCACTTTCACTAGCAAACTCCTCAAAATTTAGAAGTTCAAGGTCTCCAGCTTCATCAGGGACTTCCCATCTGTCCTCATTTCAACTTTCATAATCCCATTACATCCATTCCAATCCAGGGGGCACCTGCGTTGCTCAGTCGGTTAAGCATCTCTTGACTCAGGTCATCATCTTGTGGTTTGTGATCAAGCCCTGTGTAGGGTTCTATGCTGACAGCTCAGAGCCTGGAGCTTGCTTCAGATTTTCTCTCTCTCTGCCCCTCCCCCACTCATGCTCTGTCTCCCTCTCTCTCTCTCTCTCTCAAAAATAAATAAACATTTAAAAAGTTTTTAAAAAATTAATCCAATCTATCCAATCTAAGAGTTGTATATATTGGTCTAGAGCTCAAGGAATAGTCAGGACTATAGATATGAATTTGTGATTCATTAGAAGATGGATAGTATTTAAAGATATAGGACTCAATTCTAAAACTTCTCACCCTCCCAACACCACTAAGAAGAGGCTATAGATAGACAAGGGCCTGAAGACCTAATTAAGGGTCTTTCAAAAATTTAATGTTTAAGCATACACTATTGTTCTGAAAAGAAGAGATGATTTCCAGTACAAAAAACACATTTATTCAAACAATTACTAAAAGTCCACTAGATGCCAAGGAATCTTCTAGATGCTAGGGATACCTCAGTGAACACTACACAGTCCCAGCTCTCAAGCTACCTCAGCTTTGATAAGCAAGACAAAAAATTACCCCCTGCCCCAAATAATACACTAAATGTCAAGTAGTGATAGATACTATGAAGAAAAATCAAGCTGGGTAAGCAGGGAGTGATGGAAATTAGAGTTGCTATCTTATTTTTTTAAAGTTTATTTATTGATTTAAGTCATCTCTACACCCAACATGGGGCTTGAGCCCACAACTCCAAGTTCAAAAGTCACACTTTCATGACTCTTCTGACTGAGACAGCCTGACGCACCTACACATGCTATTTTAAATGGGGTAGTTGGCGAAGGTGTTTTTGAAGAGGAGTAGAGCCTTGAAGGGACAGAGATAGCTAATGGAGTAGCAAGCAAGGAAAAATGGAAGACACTGGAAGAGAATCCAGGGGTCTTATTCTGTAGGGTCTTGAGAGGGAGAGGGAAGGGGAGAAGAGCAGTAGAAATGGGGAGGCAGAGAGAGAACTGGAGATGGGAGGAGAATGGAGGAAAAAAGATACAAAAAGCCAAGAGGGCCGGGGTCCTGCAGCTGGCAGCTCTTAGAAAGTTGAGGTTCAGAGGCTCTCAAGCAATTGTGGGGGCAGTAAGAAAAAGAGAGGAGATTCCTAGAAGTATTGCTGATGGTTATGAATTGCTTTTCCTTTAAAAACTTTTAATGTTTGCCTATTTACTTATTTTGAGAGAAAGATATAGAGAGCAAACAGGGGAGGAGCAGAGAGAGAGGGAGACAGAATCCCAAGCAGGCTCTGCACCATAAACATGGAGCCTGATGCGGGGCTTGAACCCACAAACTGTGAGATCATGACCTGAGCCGAAATCAAGAGTCAGACACTTAACCAACTGAGCCACTTAGGGGCCCTAAATTGCTTTTCCTTCAATGGTCTTTGTCAGATATAACTAGAATTGGGGATTATTTTTATAATTACTTATGGCCATTAACTGGTGTTTCTTTTAGTATAGCACTCCATTGCAACTGGGCTATATGACCATATTTGGATTGCTTTTAAATTTAATAAATGTTAAATTTATGTCTCATATTACCTGCAAGAATGACTATTCAGAGATCCCACACAGTAGCCTTTCTTCTCTTTGGGGAACATATTCAGCTAAGCATATGAAAAAAAATATATATACACAACATAGTTTATGGTAAGTAACTTATTAATTGCTTCTGAAATTTAATAAGTATGTATCCACAAAATTTGCATTATTGCTTGCATGCAATATTGTCCCAACCATGTTAAAGCCTATCTATTTCAAGACTATTATTCTGGACATTCTTGATTTCACACAAAAAATCATAAATTAACTTTTAGTCCACTCCCTTCACTGTATGGAAGGTATCCTTCCTTAGGATAATGATTTTACTCACTCCTATATCACCAGTGCCTAGGATAGTAGCTTCTATACAATAGATGTTCAGCAAATGTTTGATAGGTGAATTAGTAAGTGAAGTAAAATGAACTAGCTTGTCAGACTGCCTTAACCCTTTAATTAGAAAATGTTGGAAGTACAAATGACTTCAGGCTAATTAAAAGTAGAATTTAACTAACAGGTTATCTTTTACAGTAATTGTTTTTTAGCATTTTTTCCCCTTATAATTACATTTATTTTAGTGGTAGCAGTGGGAAATAATCCTATTCAAATAGCAATACCTATTTAAACCCCATAGACCCTTAAGTTAAAAAAAAAAAGCAAAGAAAATCCAAAATTTGTCTTTAATTTTTTCCCCAAGTTATAAAAATGATCAGCAACTTTAGGTTGCTTTGTTTAGTTACATATTTAGCAAGGAAAGTACCAGTGTGTTATAGGCACACCACAGAACCATATTATATTCTTTGGGTTCAGTTATAAATCTGTAGGAGTGGTAGGCTAATGATGGGTGATTTAGCATTTGGGGACCACTTCTCCGAGAAACATTTCTCTTCAGGGGCCAATTAAGAGTGCTTAGTTTACTGTCTAACCATAACCACATCAGGCACTTCTAACATGAGGTGTTCACTGATGCTTGTTTAGATGCTGAAGGCAATGCATTAGGAACTGATGGTGAATCATTCTTATCCAATCAGTTCCTGATGCAGTATCTACGACATCAAAAACTCTGTAATAATTACATGAAGTATTTGTTTCTGAATGCAACAACTTTGTTCCCTTTGTTACTACATATAAAATTTGCCATTAAGTGAGGCTTCTTGTCATGTGATAAAATCAATCCAATGTCATACTAATGAGTAATTTCCCCAGTTTACCAAGAGAGGCATTGCAAACATGATGTACATAAGACTCACGTAGTATAATCATGTATTTAATGCAAACTAGTGTGGGTAAGTATTTTTTAGAGAGGATATTTTATTTTTTTAACATATATTTATTTTTGAAAGACAGAGAGATAGAGCATGAGTGGGGAAGGGGCAGAGAGAGAAAGATTCACAGAATCTGAAGCAGGCTCCCGGCTCTGAGCTGTCAGCACAGAGCCCCATGAACAGCGAGATCATGATCTGAGCTGAAGTCGAATGTTTAACTGACTAAGCCACCCAGACACCCCTTAGAGAGGATATTTTAAAAATAATTTGCCTTAAGCCACTTGTTCCTGGTTTTTTTTAAAAGGATAATTTAAAAAATATATTAAAATCCTAAGGAGATTTGAATGAGACAACCTGGTGAGCATTTAGTATCGAATTCATTGATTAGGATACATTGCATGTATATGTTCAAGATAGGTTTATTATATCTTTCATTCTAGATTTCTAGCTCACTGAAATGATAAGGTTAGAATTAAAATTAATGTTCTTCTAGGCACAGGCTACCAAGAAGAACATGATGGTCAGATACACAACTTCAAGAATGTTACTGGTTTCCTACCTTATTGATCATTTTGCAGGTCATCTTTTGATGATCTCATTAGAAAATTCCAATTAGTCCTCTAAAATTCCACCAAATATAGAATCAATGAAGGGCTCTAGTATTACCTAGAAAACCTATCCATCTGTCAATGGAAGTTTTGGTTTACATGGGATATTTTTAGACATAAAGGGTAGGAGATTTGGGAATAGAATCAAAGTGGAGATCACAGAATGGAGTCTGGAAAGTCCACTGATTGCTGTCTGTCTTCATTTATATGAATACCAAGTAGGCCTGAGACTTAAGATTTCACCATATTTTAATTCTACCAATGGTGTAATTTTGGAATACATTAAAACACTCTAGCTTATCATTAAGATAAGTTCCATCTTATTCTCTTTCTGGAGTCTTTATCTATGATTAAGTATGTTATGTCAATTGTTTAATAGGCATTTCCTTAAGGTTTATATGCTTTCTGTTTTTTAATTTTAATTTTATTTTTTTTAATGTTTATTTTTGAGAGACAGAGAGAGAGAGAGTGTGACCAGGGGAGGGTCAGAGAGAGAGGGAGACACAGAATCTGAAGCAGGCTCCAGGCTCTGAGCTAGTTGTCAGCACAGAGCCTGATGCGAGGCTCGAACCCACAAACTGTGAGATCATGACCTGAGCCGAAGTTGGATGCTTAACCAACTAAACCAACAAGGTACCCCTATATGCTTTCCATAGAGAGTATTTCAATAAAGCCAAAGCACTTATAAACAGAACAGTCTTGGTGACCCTGAGGACTTCTGTTGAAGAAGAAATCCCAGGGCAAGGACCTGAAAAGTCAGCCCATCATATTTCCCTATAGCTCTCATGGTCTCTTACAATTTTGGTTTAGCAGGTAGATTTGACAGAGTAGGGAACTGAGTTAACAACTCTAGCAGTGTCTGAGAAATTAGCTGGTATTATGTCATTTGTGAGCTAGGAGGAATGCGATAAGGAAATAAAAATAGGTGAAGAACAGGATCCCTCAAGATTTGATTGTTGCAAATATGCACTGTAATTTTCAAGTAGCATCATTTATCAAAAGTAACAGAAGTCTATTTGCCCACATGTCATGATTCTAGGCTATTGGCTATTTGGAGTGCCTAGTATAGGATTGCAACAAGTTTTGAAAATCCTCAGTACTGGGATATGGTGGCTGAGACGGTTGACTATGGGAGTATCATCTTTAATTACAAACTGCTACAAGGAATTGGGTGGGGAAAGAGGGATTCATGGGGTTGGATAAAAGTTCCTATATAGGCCATTGAGTATCAAATTTGAGCATGCAGAATTGTCCAGAGGCTTATTTAAAGACTGCTGGGATACACAATCAGTTTCTAATTTAATGGCTCTGGGATGAGACCCAAGAATTGGCATTTTTAACAAGTTCCCTGGTGACATAGCTCAGAGACTATAATTTGAGAACAACTGCTCTAGCCTGGTCTGAGACTATATGGGCTATTGGAAACAAGTGATCTTAACCAGGACTGTGATAAAGTGAGTGTGATGATCTCGAAGGAAAAAGGGCCAGAATGAAGCATCTACAGAAATTCAAATATTAGTAATTATTAGAGTTCAGGAATGTTGCTCTTTAGACATATTTCTACAGATCTTTTAGGAACACATTTTCAACTTCGTGTTTTCATTTCCTTTCACTCTAGAAAAATCATAGAATAAAAACTCTTCAGTTCTCTGGATTATTTGAGTTTGGAAATAGAGCTAGCCTTCCTGTAGTTGGGGCAAGATGATAGTAAGGAAAGGCAACACAGAGACAGGCAATCTTTGGAGCATTGTATAGGCCAAGGACATCTCCCAGTAACTGAGGTGTCTATAATAGAACCAAAAATAAGAGGGTCACTTTTTCTAGAGGATCTCCCAGAGGCTTTTTAAGGAGATCCTCCTGGTATGTCCATTCCAGGTGACAAAAATGTTGTACAGCTAAGTGGCAGACTTATCTGTTCCTAGAGTTGATCAAACTCCTCCCTTCTCCCAAGGTTTTCACCATGCTGTTCCCACAACTCGTACCCATTCTTCAAACCTCAACCTCACCTTGTTGAGATGAGGTCTCCCCATCCTTTGCTCATAGCAGTTAACCATCTATAATTACAGTGGATATATTTACATGATTGGTTTAACAACCAGCTCCCCCACTAGGGTGGGGATGGTTTGTTTACTGCTGCATCCCCAATACAGAGCCTCGTACCTCACTGGCATTAAGTACTTGTTGAATGAAACTTAAAAAGCAGCTGTACCTTACAGGAAGAACTTGAAACCAGGGTTTTGTGCATGTTGGCTGACCTTGGAACCTTCTCCATCCTTACCCTCTCCAGACTATCATGTTCACTGCTAGGGGAGTATGGGATATAAGTGCAGCACAGTTTGAAACTATTAGTTAAATAATGCCATAACCCCCAAAAGAAAGTGTGTTTTTAAGGAGAAGTCTGGGCTTCAAAGATGACGAAGAAGAATGGGTTATACAGGCCCAAATTGGGTACCTGGCAAGATAACTAATATCAAAGGGCTCTGGCCAATAGAAGATTGAAAGCTGTAACCAGGAAAGGTTTCTTTAACCCTGCTCCACCTTCATGGAAGACAGCTCTGTCTTAGATAGGATGGGCAGCATAGACTTCCTGAGATCTTGCAGTCATCACTGGATGCATAAACCCTTTTTGATTTGTTTAGTTTTGATTTTTAATTAATTAATTGATTAATTAATTGGAAGTAGGGTTTGGCAAAGGAAGACAAAGATGGCCTTTCTGGGCATTCAATGACTGCTTACCCTCCAGTAGTAAGGCTGCTTACTGTCCAGCCTGGAGAGGCCACAGAAAGTTCTCATCTGGATGTATAGAGAAGACAGACATTGTGAGCCTGGAGCCACTTTTAGCTTGCATAGGGGTGCTGCTAGGATACCTTGGGACTTTTGACTTTGTCAGTGACTCCTGAGGCTTTCTTGGTGACAGATGGAACTTTTACTGGCTCACTTGAGCCTGCCCACATTCCTTACATTCAAAAGCAGAGGACGATAAGGGCCTTTGAAGGCAGGATGGTGATCACCATCTAGCTAGCTTGTTCTCAATAATGGAATAAATAAAGCCTGCTGTCAATTTGAGCTTCCTCGCAGCACGGGGCTCCCTGCAGTAACTGAAAGCCAAGGTCAGCCTCCTGAGCCAGCTGAGCTGCTATCATTAATGGTCTGATGGGGCTGGTAATCTTACTTTACTTTTTGGGCCTGGACTAAAATGTTGATTGCTAGCACTAAGAAGGCTCAGTCAAGAGTTGTCTAGTGGGATGAGCTCAGGAGGAGATCTTTGCTCATTTGGGGGAACTGAAGGTAGTATGAAAACTAGGAAGTGAGTGAAGAAATCAATGGACCTCTGGACTTCTGTCACTTTGGTAGGTGCCAGGACTGGGTGGTGGTGGGACACCTACAAGCTCGAAGTCTATACCTGAGGACAAAGCCAGGGACACTTAGAGAACACTCAGGACAAGTTTTGGGCACCACAAGCTGATGGGCAATACATGCCGGGACACAACTGGTCAGGGAAGAATCAGGCAAGATCTAAAGAAGCAGTCTTGGGATGCCCTTTACATGGGGCTCCAAGTAGTGAAGCCTGTAGGAGGCACATGGTCACTGTGGCTCCTAAGAGCAAAGCCAAATCCAGGCATAGAGGTGAGGTCTGACATGAGTAATGCTTAGAGCCTCAGTGAGTTGGGATCTGTGATTAGATGGGAACACGCAGGCTGGAGGATGAAGAGAACATGGTCACCTGTACTGAGCAGGAATAGCATTCAGGTTTAGCGCAGCAGCTCAGGATCACAGATTCAGCATACATTTAAGGTGCAGGCCTGCAGACTGACAATAGGCTCTGCTTGCTTGCTCTGGGAGAGAGGCTGGCTACTTCTCCTTTGATGTAGGTAGTCTTCACGGCATGGGTAGTATCAAGGAGTAACAAGCACCATACTATAGGTGCTGGCGATTAAGGTCAGGGCTTGGTTCCCAGGACCCCTAACAAGGTCTCAGATAGTGAGCAAGACAGAGCCTCCATACGAAAAGGCTGGGAACCCTGTTGTACTCTATCTTCTATTAGCACTGTCATAAACTAGTCCCATCTAACAACAATATTTTGGATATCTCATTGACAGAGATGGCAAAGCCTTCCCTTATTTCTAATTTTCACCACGGTGATGAAATTTTTAAGTTTTTATTTTTTTAATGTTTTTTATTTATTTTTAAAATTTATTTCAGAGAGAGAGACAGCATGAGCAGGTGAGGGTCAGAGAGAGAGAGGGAGACGCAGAATCTGAAGCAGGCTCCAGGCTCTGAGCTAGTTGTCAGCACAGAGCCTGACTTGGGGCTCGAACCCACAAACCGTGAGATCATGACCTGAGCCAAAGTCGGACGCTTAACCGACTGAGCCACCCAGGTGCCCCAAGTTGTTTTAAGTCAGATTCTATGTGGCTGAAAAGATATGTGATTCCCCCTCCCCGGCCCATTAAAACAGCAACAAAGCTAATTAGTTGTCAAAAGGAATTGGGACTCCTAATTCCAGAGCCAATTTTCTTTTTGTTCTTTTATACTAGCTCTCTTCTTGGTAGGAACCTGCCTATTCTGTGGTCTATGCTTCTAAAATTTAATTGCAAGGGTGCTATTTGGAACCCACAACACATGTTTTTCCTTAGAGCTTGTAAATTATTAAGTTCTGAGAAAATTCTATTCGATCTATGTTACCTAATAAACAAGTCATGCTACTTCTCTTATTAAAACTCTCCCAGTGCTTCTCAGGTCTTTTATATTAACACCTGAAATCCTTACCATGGGCCACCCGGTTATTGCTCCAATTCTGTCTCCTACCAGTTTCTCATTCACTCCACTCCACCCACAGCCTTCTTGTTGGGCTCATGTACACTGATTCTCGCCTCTGACTGCACATTGGAATCTGCTGGGCATCTCTTCAATAGTGATGCCCAGGCCTTACTCCTAGTCATTCTGATTTAATTCATCTGTGATGAAGCCCTTCCTTGCCTTTGGCCTTTCTAAAAGCTCTCCTGGTGCCTAAATGTGTAGACAATACTGCAAACATCTACCGTACTTACCGCATATACCAACATGACCACAAACACAGTTCCTGAAACGTGCTCATCTATTTAAAATTTCTTTCTTTTTTTTTTTATGTTTTACTTATTTCTGAGAGAGAGACAGTGTGAGCAGGGGAGGGTCAAAGAGAGGAGACACAGAATCTGAAACAGGCTCCAGGCTCTGAGCTAGCTGTCAGCACAGAGCCTGATGTGGGGCTCGAACCCATGAACCGTGAGATCATGACCTGAGCCAAAGTCGGACTCTTAAACAACTGAGCCACCCAGGCACCCCAAAAATTATTTCTTGTCCTATTGAATTACATTCGTTTTCTTTCCTTTTGAAAAAAAGAATGTATCTTTTTTGAAAAATTGTCACCAAGAATTGGAATTGGTAATTCTTTAATGTTTGATGGGGGGTAAAAGGCTATTTCAATTAGTAGGAAGATAAAGATGGTATCTGGAGAATTTCATAGCTTTAAAGGGCCCTAATGAGCCCTGCAGATGAATATGAAGCCCTCTTGTTATCAGAGGTAAGTCATTTTCTGGCTTACAGTTCAGTATTTATCCTGTTAGTCTGGGAATAACCAGTCCTCAAACTGACTTCCTACTACCCAACATCACTTTCTGGCAAGGAAACCTAATACGTCACAATAGCAGATGTGTAATCTAATCAGATACACACACAGGCTTCTTCTCTTCCTGAAGATACCCAAGGAACTACATGTCAGCCAAGACCTTTGAAATAGCATGTTTAATACTTGTTGTTATTAAAGTTGATCTTACATTAATTATAAATTTGTTCCATCTAATTGGTTTGGTGCTGCTGGGTGAATGAGAATGAGAGCTGGCCTTGATTTTTTTACCCTGAGGAATCACATTTGTTCTCAATCTTTTTCCAGAATAGTCTTCTGCCCCTGTTTCCAGGGGTCACCAAGAATTAGAGTTAGGCATAGCTCAAAAAAGTCTTTGAGGCCAGAACCACAGCTGATTCTAAATTTCAATATCAATTAGGACATTTGAATGTGAACCATTCATAGAAGGAATGAGGAAGAGACTTTCAATGTGAGAATATGGGCAGTTGAAGTTTGAGTAGGGCCTGGCAGATCACCTCTTTTGGACTGCTTAGAATCTGACAGCACCCACAGGAAGAGTGGGAGAAGCTTTCAGAAGGAAAACACATTTTAGGTTTAGCTTCTAACACCAACTCCCCTGGTTGATTATATAAAAAACAAAAACAAAAACAAAAAACAACAACAACAAGGAGCCTTAAAGGAGCTCTATAAATGGATCATGAATATAATAAAGGCAAATTAATTCTCAAGGCTGGTTGCCTTTCTAGTGGAGCAGGATTTCAGAAAAGACTTCAGTAAGATCAAAAGAGGTTGAACATGAAACAGTAATCATAGCAGTTTTTTTTGTCATGAACTAGTAATTCTGTATTGTAATTTCGATTGCCTACAAGTCTTTTGATCCATGAGGGCAAGGAAATTGCTCTGTTTAGCATAATCCCAGAGACCACTGTGGGGGATTGTATGAACATCTCACAGTTGCCAGCTGAGATTAAGCCAACTCACAGCCATCCAGCTTAGACCTGCAAGAAGAGCATCATGTGAGCAGAGGCACACGGGTGCCTTGGGTAAAAAAATGGCACTATTCACCAGGTGCATCAGCTGAAGACTTACATCTGCTGGCCTTTTTCTTGATGAGCCATCATCAAGCTACTTCTCTTGGTGAATTGAAATCTTATATTCACATGTTTCTGGTATGTACAGCATTGCATATAATGTCCTAAGTTTTGCAATTTGAAAGGATTTATTCTATTTAATCCTTACATAATAAGAAACACAAGTAAGAGTATGGTGGATGTAAAACCTATCACTCAAAACCATTTTTAAGCAAGCTTTATAAGGAATTTGGGAGTACCAACAACAGCACCCTAAAATAGTTCCTCAGGCAAAAACAAAAACAAAAACAAAAAAATCAAAAACTCCAGCAATTATGTAAGTGAAAAAGGTAATGAGCATATATATACTCACCAAAGGGGCAGGTGTGATAAGGGGGGTTCCAAGTCTTCACCTTTTTTAGATGGTAGTTTCTGTGCCCTTCCCTTTGCTCATGCTGCTTTATTCAGCTACATTGGATTGGGCCATGAGCCTCTGCCCTTCTGATTCATTGAGTGGGGCTGATCAATTATAGGGATAATGACCAAGAAAGGAGGGAGGAAGAGACTGCAGAGGTTCTCCATCATATGCAGTGGGAATTGTCAGCTTCAGGGAACATAAGAAGCATCAGAGGACCTTGTTACAAACATAGATCCCCAGGATCTGTGTCCAGATTTTGATTCTGTAGGTCTGATATGGGGCTAGGACTTGCACTTTGATGGGGATATGCCCTGCCTTTCTCTCTACTTTCATTTCATACTAGTCCATTTCTTCTCTTAAATTGTAGACTCAAGCTATAACAAACTGCTTGAAGTTCCAATAATCCCATGAGCTGTATTATGCCTTTGCACATACTTGGGACAGTTTTGTCTTCCTCTCTCCCTCCTCGAACAAGTACACATATGCACACATGCATACCCTGTGTGACTGTGACACATACATTCAATCTGAGACCAATATCAGACCGTGCTTTCTCTCTTATGTCTCCCTTTTCTGAGATCCTGTTCAATTTGTACCCTCTCTATTTTCACATCTGTTATACACAATGATGTTTTCTTGCTTACATGTTGTCCCCCTCATTAGACTATGACCTTCTAAATGTAAGGACCACCCTTATTCATCTTTATAGTCTCAGCCATACAGTTCTCAATATGGCATCTACTACTTAAAAGGTACACAATAAAAATTTGTTGAGCTAAATGAAATGTTGGTTAAAGCAAAGAATTATAGATTCCAGCTGATAACTTGTCCTTAAATAGCTGAGACTTGACAGAATTAGGATAGCGATAATTTGCTTGGTTAGAATAATGGTTTTTCATGGAAGAAAATCTGGCAGATATGAAGTTACAAAACAATTAAGAAAGAACAAGGGAACATAGTCCTACTTTTCATATGAACTCCTAAGTAAAAGGCTGCTTTTTGAAAAATAAAAATGTCTTTTCACTGAAATTTAGCACGTAAAATATAGTTCTAAGTCTATTTTCTGGAATCAAATTGCTCAGGATCAAAAAGAATTAGAAGATTTTTTCCTAAGCAGAAAACAAGGGCCTATCATTTCTCATGTCTTCTTTTTCTCAAGGGTTTAGGATAAATCATATCCAACTCCAAAGCAACATGCAGACTGGTTCTTTTTTTCTTTACTCTTAACCTTAGGTTTGTTTTCCCTTTCTTCCTAGAAGGTTTAATACTGAAAAGTGACTGTTAAGAGATAGCAAGAATAAAGATGTAGTTCTTCTTCCCTCTACTGGAAAACATTAGAAAAAGGTCATAAATGGAAGTATTGTACATTGATGAGGAAAATGAATCGCTGTAGGTGAACCCAAGACATAGGGTACGTCATGCCCACAACTGCAGCGGGGAAGGCACTGGGGGAGAGTATAGACATATACTTTGTGGCCTTGCCCACCTTACTGGGTTGTTGTGATGGGCATTAAAAGGAAAAATGAGGGAAATGATATAAAGTAGTTTTGGTAACAAAGCTATGCTAATGTGGCTAGATAGTCCATAGGCCAAATAAACTGAAAAAATAGTAGCAAAGTATCAAGAAGTAAGCTATTCCTAAAACTCTACATCTTGTTCAAGGATTGTAGGGATATTACCAAAGGAAGGGAGACTCTAAATCCATAGTAAAGTATTCTTACAAGCATCTTTGGGGGCATTGCAACGTATACATTTGTGATCTTCATTCTGTAAATTCTTAGACCTTACTCTCTATAGATTTGTATTTGGATGTAAACAGAAATTTCTGTCAGGTCATTGGATCTGTTTAGACAGTAGCATCACAATATTTCTCTTAAGATCATGTTATTTCCTCAGAGTCAGAATTATTTAGATACCTTCTGAAAACTTGGAAGGATTATCCCTCCTTCTGCGATTGTGGAAGATTGTGTAAGGGGTTGGGAAGCACATGAGCTTTGGAGTGAGGTAGAGTGGGGTGTGATTCCTGATACTATCACTTATTAGTGGGGTGCTTTAAGGTAAATCATTTTGTTTCTTGGAGCTTCAGTTTCTGCATTGTTAATACTTGTTAATACTGCATTATTAACAACTAAATGGGACAATATTGCGGAAATGTCTACCTAGTACAAAATCTGATACATAGACATTCAATAAATTCTGGTTTTATTTTGTTTTAATGATGTACTCTGGTTAACTCACTTTTTTTTTCTCTCCAACCTCTAGATTTTAGGAAAGGTGCCCAAATTCCATGCTTATATTTATACTTATGTTATTTTCTTCCTTCCTAGAAGTTTTCTTTTCTTTTTTAAAAAAATATTTACTTTTCAGGAGAGTGCAAGTGGGGGAGGGGCAGAGAGAGGGGAACAGAGGATGCGAAGCAGTCTCTGCACTGACAGGCTGATAGCGGTGAGCTTGATGTGGGGTTCAACCTCACAAACTGCAAGATCATGACTTGAGTCAAAGTCAGGCCCTCAACTGACTTAGCCAACAACTTGCCCCCTTCCTAGAAGTTTTTCAAATCTGCTTCTGTACCATGCTCAAGTTACTGACTTATTATTGTTGTACCAGGATGCTCTAGGGTATTGGCCAAGAGAGGTCTCTATTTCTACATTGAGGGGCTTCTGAGTTTGCATGATGCTTATGGTTTCTCTGAACCCAAAGGCATCTAGAGTTGATGTAAGCCATTTTATAATTTGGTTTCTCTTCTTTATGGACCAAGCACTCTGTCATTTGAGACATGCTGTTTAGAAATCTAGTCCTCCCTCAGCCTTCTGGTCAGAATTCTGAAACAGCTCAGGTCTTTGGGTACTCAAGCTCACACTGGTGCTAGAGTGGTACTAATTTTGTTACATTTGAATGTCTTTTGCAATCTCTCTTTTGGAAATTAACTTAAAACAAAGGCAGAAAAATCTATGAAAACCAAGTGAAAAGGTGCTGATGGGTGAGAGGACTTATATGAACCCACTCAACAGGACTCTATTCTATATCCCAGTTTCCTAGCAGATGTGGGGGCCACTTCAAGTTTCCTCAAACGTCCTCTCTCTGATTTCTGGGTGGGAGTCACTTTCCAGGTAATAACCTTTTACAGGTCTGCTTCCTTTTTACCTGGCCTTCTTGTTCTTTATGGGATCGGGACTCTGAATCCCCCAAGGCTTGAAAGATAGCCAAACATTATTTATTATTTTTGTTAGCTGTGTAGGCATTCAAAAAATGTTTGGCTTCAAATTGGTTTCAATAAAATAGTTGGCTGGAGTTACAAATGAGCATTTTGGCTGGAATTTTGTTAAATACCAGTTTGAAGCTGAATTTTGGTAAAGCTGCCCTGAATACATCTATCTTTGTCAATGGATTTGTTTGTTTATTAAGTGCATACTTGCTGGATTTTTGTGGGAAGAGAAGGTCAGACAGAGGAGCATGAGGATTAGAAGTGATTACGAATAGAGAAAAGGATTCATGGAGAATGGTGTCTAGAGATAAGGCGTTACGAGAAGGGAGTCTGAGTCATACTGTGCATAAGTGGGTGTCCAGCCCAAAGCCAAAGCCAGAACTGCCATTGAGCTGAGCTTCCCATTGGCATGTTTTCCACATTCTGAATGGTGGAGACATTCTTAAATAGGTAGTCACAATTAATGACAGAGCAGAAGTGTAATTGATATAAAGAATGGTTCTCATAAAAAAAGGGCTTTTCATACTCCTCTAGTTTAAGCTTCTAGAAAACCTTAAAAAAGAAGCCAGACCTAGTTCAAGGGACACAGTGCATCTTTCATAACTGAAGCAAAGCAGATGAATAAATAACCCCTTCAAGGAAAGCCATTAGCAGATTGGATAATGATATTGACATGAGTAATTAGAGAGAAATAAATAAACTAGTTGCTATTAGTACATTCATTAAGGATTGCCTATGTATAATTGGGTGTAACTCTTAAGACTTGGTGTATGCCACCTTCCATTTCTTAAAAAAAGAAAGAGTATTTTGAAGGTCCTCTTTCTGGAGACCAAAGACATGAGGCATTAATTATGACTCAATGGAGTTGTAGTCATGTCTGAATCATTTCAAACCTACCTTCTTTTGTAGACTACACCTATAGTAAAAAAAAAAAGGAGGGAAGTTTATCCTGGAACTTTTTAGGGGGCAGTGTCTAGAATTCCAGACCTCTCAAGATTCTTGCAACAGAGGAGAAACTTTAGTCTATAAATTTGTCACAATTTTCTAAGATGATGCTTCATTTGGGACGATGGAGGAGATGCTAAAGGCAACAGACACAAAAGAGTAGAAGAAATTAGTTCCTTGAAGCCTGCAACTCTTTAGGTCTCAAAGACAAAATGCTGGACAAGGTTGGGACAAGGTTGACTTACCCATTGTCTGCTCCTTAGAGGCAGGGGCTGGGTTTGAGATTTCTTCTGTAATTGGAACCCAATGGCTTCTTATTGAGGGGCTGAGTGTCATGCCACAATCTGGCAGGATGTACATCCTGCAAGAAGGTGGTTACTTCAGAAACAAACACATCTCCATGTTCAGTTTAATTGGCAAGTGACCCAGCAAAATGATATAACCCCTACAAAACTCAGTTTTCTCATTTTAAAACGGGATCCTGAAATCTATTTCATACTCTATATACTATACTATTAGTAGGGGCTTAAGTGAGACTATTTGTGTAAAGTGCCTAACAGTGCCTGATACAGAACACTTAATAAATGGTAGCTACTATTTTATTTTTCCCTCGGCATTACAACAATTTTCACAGGTTAAGAATTTGAGTTGACCCTACTGTTATAACAAACAAGAAACATCCTTAGCTAACCATACTATTACTAACAATAACAAAAGCTGTTATTTAATGAGTGATTACCATATGTCTGAGTATTTTATTGAGTATGGATACTACGTATTTTACATAGATTATTTTATTTGATTTTAACAGCAGTCCTATCAGGGAGGTTCTTATAGGAACAAAAGTTAGAGTGGCTGGGTGGCCCAGTTGGTTGAGCATATGACCCTGGATTTTGGCTCAGGTCATGCTCTCATAGTTTGTGGAATCAAGCCCTGCATCAGGTTCCATGCTGAGCCTGGGATTCTCTCTCTCTCTCCCTCTTTCTCTCTCTGCCTCTCCTCCACTCACTCTCATTCTCTCTCTCTCAAAAATAAATAAATAAACATTAAAATAGAAACAAAATTGAAAATGGGAGAATGTCTTGGGGCGCCTGGGTGGCTCAGTCGGTTAAGCGTCCGACTTTAGCTCAGGTCATGATCTCACAGTTCGTGGGTTTGAGCCCCACATCGGGCTCTGTGCTGATAGCTCAGAGCCTGGAGCTTGCTTCAAGTTCTGTGTCTCCCTCTTTCTCTCTGCCCCTCCCCTTCTCACGCTCTGTTGCTCTGTCTCTCAAAAATAAATAAACATTAAAAAAAAGAAAAAAAAAAGAAATGGGAGAATGTCCAATAGTAGTACTTTTCAATGGAGTTGCAAAGAAACATGGGACTCAATCTGCTAGAAATACAAGTTCCAGAGGTATAGTGAGAAAAAGAGAGAAAGAAAGTAGGAGGCAAAATAATTTTTAATCCTATGAGCCCATCTTGAAGAGAAGCCTGAGAAAGCCACCCAGCCAGCACCCAGGAAAGGGCAATGGAAGCTTTGTGGGCAGGGACAGTGGTGGTCAGAGGGCATCCTATGAGCAAAAGAGGAAGGACACAGTTTTGGTGGTTTGGGGAATGTTAAGAGATGATAGGGGCCTAGTAGAGAAGACAGGGGCCCAGTCAACAGAAGAAATTCTTTGAGAAAAAGAAAAAAAGCGTAAAGGGAGAATATCTGATGAGAGGGAGGCCCCACAGACAATCTCTTGGATTGAGGTTGAAGAGTTAAAATCCCTGAGGCAAAAAATGAGGGCTCTAGGAAAGGGAAAAATAAATACTCCCCTGTGAAATCATTCCTCTGATTGCGGGCTTGCATGTGTTTGGGGAGGGGATGTCAGGACTCATCATAAATATGTACTTCTAAGTTATTTTATTGAGGTAAACACACTTATAGAAAAATGTGCAAATCGTGAGTGTACAGCTTGATGAATTATCACAAAGTGGACACACCCATGTAACCACCACCCAGGTCAAGAAAGAGAACATTACCATCTTCATAAATATTTACTACTCCTAGTTTTCACATGCTTAATTTCTTAAATGAATCTGTGTCCTTCTAACATGGATATTTAAAGTCAAATGCAGCCAGTTAGAATTTTTTGTATATAAAGTGAGAAAGAGCTTGTTCTAAAAACAAGTTGGGTAAAACACTTTAAAATCCATAAAATTCCATAAAAGTGAGGTAATAAAATCTATATGAGGTATAATCACATCTTGAAATAAGGGATAATTCTATACCTCTCAAACCATTGGGGCACTGAAAATTAAGTTTCAGAGGGGAGTCCCCACTAGAAAAAGGAATACATCATCTTACTTGCCTGAAGCCTTCAAAAAATATAGCATTTGGCACTGTTGTAAGCACATGGTATGCTCAGCAAATATTTGTCAATAATGATAATGGTGGTAAGTTACCTTTTTCATAAAATACATGGTGATCTCTGGTTTCCTTAAACCAATAACTGGGCAAAGAAATAGGACTTTTAATACTTCTGAAGCTCTTGGTTGAAGCCTCCGGAGAAAGAATAATCTATGAGTTACTGGTGGTATGTTTATACCCCAAATGAAATTATTTTGCCCTTTACCTCCTCCCTCCCCACAACCAAACACAGCTCTGAGTTTTGCAGAGATGAGGGAGAAGATAGAAGGAAGGAAAGAAAATAAGAAGCAAGGTGGCGAGGAACCAGTATGGGAGGGAAAAACAAAAGCTGAATTAAAGCCACTCGGGAAAGGTCCCTTTGTACTTTGATTTGCATCAAGGAATTAATGTTATAATTTGGCATAGCAATTAACCAGTTTTATTAGATCAGATTTCATTATGTGCTACTGTAATTTTGGTAGGTAGTCATTTGCAAGTTGAAGGAAGTAATCCACAGAAGCCACCGCTGTTAGGTGACCACTAAGACAGAAAATTAAAAGCCATTTGTCAAATGGAAAGGTTATCTACATTTTACATAGTGTCCTCTCCTTAATGGGTCCTTCAGGTGAAACTTTACAGAAGGCAGAGTTAACAAGTGACACGGAAATTGGAAGATGAGTAATGAATTGGTAACACTTACTTGTTTATTATGAGTGCAAATTCAAGCCTGGTCTTACAAAATCCCTACCTGATCCCTGCTGTGCTACAGATAGATCTTTCTTGATTTATGATGGGGTTATATCCCAATAAACTCACTGTCAGTTGAAAATGCTATAAGTCAAAAATGCACTTAATACACATAACCTATAGAAAATGGTAGCTCATGGGGCGCCTGGGTGGCTTAGTCGGTTAAGCATCCGACTTTCGCTTGGGTCATGATCTCACGGTTCGTGGGTTCGAGCCCCGCGTCGGGCTCTGTGCTGACTGCCAGCTCAGAGCCTGGAGCCTGTTTCAGAGTCTGTGTCTCTCTCTCTCTGACCCTCCCCTGCTCATGCTGTCTCTCTCTCTCTCCTAGAAATAAATAAAACATTTAAAAAAATTTTTTTTAAACATGCTCAGTACAATTATATTAGCCCTACAATTGGGCAGAGTCCTCTAACACAAAGCCTATTTTATAATGAAGTCTTGAACATATCCTGTAATTTATAGGATACTGTACTGAAGTGAAAAACAGAATGGTTGAATGGGTACAGAATGGTTAAGTATTTTGGTTGTTTATCCTCGTTTATCGTATGCTATTGCCTACCATCATGCGAGAGTATTATACCATGTAATCTTAACCTGGGAAAACCTCAAAATTCAAAGTATGTTTTCTACTGAATGTTTATCACTTGTACCACCTCCCCCCAAAGTTGACAGATCATTAAGTTGAACCACTGTAAATCAGAGACCATCTGTATTAATGATTAGTTTTTCCTTCCCTTTTAGGTTACCAGCAGAAACTAGGAAAAGCATCTGTTTCATAATGATGTGTGAATTTGATGGTTTGTCATGTCCTCAGGAATAGAAAGGCACACTTTTAGCATTTACCCACTGGGGTTAAGTATAAATAAATGTAGAATTCATACAAAACTTTCTTTCTTGGTGCCCACTCTAGCGGTGGATTATAACTTAGTAGCTTTGATTTTGAGTCAGCCATTGGGTTCATATGACAAACTGAATAGTTTGACACTTTTCTAGGAATATAGACTGTTCAAGTAGTAACAAGTGTCATATGGTACAAAGAAAACTGAAGTCTAGTTTCAGACTTACCACTAACCAGTTATGTGACCTGGGGCCACTGAACCTCTCTGGACCTTAAAATCAAGTGGTTAAAATGATGGGCTTTGGAACCGAACAATATGGTTCAAGGCCCTTATTAAACTGCTAGGAGCTTCAGTTTCCTCATCTGCAAAATGGTACTATTAAATATACAACAGTGTTAGAAAGATTAAATGGGACAATACATGTGAAAGGCCAGCATACATTCAATGCTCAATAAATAATAGAATTGGATTAAATGGCCAGTATTTTCCATTCTAGATCTAAAATATTAAGATTCTATGACAGAGATTGTAAAGTGTCTGTCAGGATTGGATCTGTTAGCAATTTCAGGTTCCTGAGGGGTGGTACATTATACCATGTTGCAGGCAAGCTCTACTTCTGCATAGGCTTTTTGAAAAGGTTAGGATTTCTTGAAAATCCTGACATCCCTTGAAAGCAAAAAGGAGGAAGTATGCTCCCGTGTCAAAAGAAGGAAAGACCACGGGGTGCCTGGGTGGCTCAGTTGGTTAAGTGTCCGACTTCAGCTCAGGCCATGGTCCCGCGGTTCATGGGTTCCAGCTCAGCACTGGGCTCTGCTGACAGCTCAGGGCCTGGAACCAGCTTCGGATTCTGGGTCTTCCTCTCTCTCAGCCCCTGCCCCGCTTGCACTCTGCCTCTCTCTCTCAAAAATAAACAAACAGGAAGGAAGGAAGGAAGGAAGGAAGGAAGGAAGGAAGGAAGGAAGGAAGGAAGGAAGGAAGGAAGACCATGTGAATTACCTGGCACAGCCCTTCAAGAGAGGCTGTTTGCCTGCTTTAAAGATGTGTGGCCTTGTGTTTCAGTCTGTGACTCCCTCTCTCTCTGACCCTCCCCTGCTCACACTGTCTCTCTCTCTCTCTCTCTCCTAGAAATAAATAAAAACATTTAAAAAAAAAAGAAAAAAAAAGATGTGTGGCCTTGGTATCACCGGAGTGGGACAAAGAAACATGGCTGGGCCTGGGAGGGAGAATGATCAAATATAGAAAGCCAGAGTTTTGAGAGGGGCTAATAATAGGGGCAAATTAATATTTCAGCGGCATCCTTTCTCTTGCAGTTTCCACAGTTATGGACATAGTTTATGTTGTTAGTGGGAGATAGCAAGAGACCAGGCCATCCCTAAAGCTTGCCAGTTCACCCCAAGCATCATAACAATGTCCTGCATTTTTCAGTTCTTTATCATTGGCAAGTGTTTTCCCAGCCATGGGTGGTAAACAGGAAAAGGGGATACTTAACTTGTTTTAAAGATGAGGAAATTTAGACCCAGAGAGGCATAAATAAGGGAGTCAAATATTCCAAGTCCAGTTTCCTGACCTCTAGTTCCCTGTTCATTCTCCATACTCTTTTGTCTCAGATGTATAGTCATGCAGGTTCAGGTATTTCTTTTCTTTCCATTTATGTCTTTTTAAACTTTAGTTTCTTTGCTCATAAAATGAGATGGTTAATAATACCTCCTTCATCAGGTTTGTGCAAGGACTAAATTAGACAATGCGTATAGAGTGTTTCATGAAGGAATAGCTGTTAGTTGTTGCTATCAGAGAATTCTAGCTCTCCTACTGCCTAGGAGGATGCTAAATTCTTAGCATCGCTTTTTACTGTTTCCTCCAATGAACTCCATGTTTTGAAAGACTTTGTGTATCAAATTGCTTATAGTGGTTATTAATATTTTTTTATTATCAAAGACATTTAAGATTGCCAGTTGGGAGTCCCTGACCTGCAATTCCATCAATTCTGAATTGATGTAATTCTAATAAAAGCAAAGAAACCTAGTATTTAGATAGTCTTCTCATCCTCATCTAAGTAAATGTATTTCTTTCAGGGTGTTTGAAGTCACTGAAACATCTTGCTGTTCTCCAGCACTGTCTTTCCAGATCCTGGACATAGCTGGGCTCTCACTTGTCAATGAATAAGCCAAATCTTATTATTTTAATCTGAGTAAGTTGTCGTTTCATGTGTGATCTAATTTAATTTTTGAATGTTACAATTTTTTCCATCACATCATGGGAAATTGGTGTGGTCCAGAAATAATAAAAATGAATTCATTATGAATGAAACTGAATATGAATTTTTAACACGCTACCAGAAGTTACTGATTAACAGGCATACCCACATTTCAGACACTCCATTCTGCTATGCAAGAACTAATTTGTGTATTTCATTCATTGTCATTAAAGGCCGAGTTCAATTATAATTTTTAATTTGCATTATTTTTTTACCCTTCTGCCATGCGATTCTTATAATATCAGAGAGGAAAGAAAAATATTTTTTTTAGTATGCAGAAATTAGATCTTTTATCAACAAACCTGTTAAGATGGGAAATGATCAAAGATACTGAAAAATACAAATTTATATAAACTTATCTCTTATTTTGAAAAGATATGTTACATAGAGAACAAATCTTGAGTCTTTCAAGATATTATTGGGTCAGGCTAAAATAATTTCATTGTGAGAGCATTTTCCTTCTCTGTGTGCAGTCTAAGTGCATATTTTGTGCTCTTAGGAATAACTTTCCAAAGCTGTGTAAAGAATGTAGCAATAAAATCTAATAAGAATTATGGCTCATGACTTGAATGATGTCAGTACCCTTTTAATCCTCCCAAACATGAAAACGTTTTCTCCTCCTAAATAAGATTTCTTAACTCTTTATTTCTAAGGAAAATTGCAGAGCTCTGCAATTCCACTGGCAAAGTAAGAGTTAAAGGAAGGTGTTTTGTTCCATTGTTAATACTTCGGCTTGTTATTAAGATAATCACTTTAGAAAAGAAATGTATCCTAGAGAGTAATATTTTTGTGAATATACATTCTTTTATCTGAGTTTTTCATATATTACATAATATTAGATGATTTCTGAGTTCAGTGTTATGGCAATAATCCTTTGTTTTCTCCTTAAGCCTGTTGTTCTCAAACTTGAGTGTGAATCAGAATCATCTGGAAGGCTTGTTAAAGCAAATGACAGGTGAGCATTCTCAAAGTTGCTGATTCAGGAGGTTTGGACTGGGCATGAGAATGTATATTTCCATGTGGCACTGATACTGCGATTCTGCGGATTACACTTCACTATTAACAGCTTTACACCATTTAACCTTCTTACAGATTAATTTGATGGGATTCAATCATCATGAAGCATGTATGTCCCCTTAGTTTAGACGAAGTTGAAGTTCAGTAAGTTATCAATAGTTTGGCTATTTGGCCACTCCAGATTTATTTCAAATCAAAGGACTGCATACAGAAAAGCATAGCTGATGAATAATTCGATGCTTGAAGTTGTCAGACTGTAGGATCTCTACGGGTAAGTGTGTGATTTCTTTAGTGACATCACATTTGCCTGCAGAGATTTTCCAGTCTGTCACTTTTGAAGTTGTATTTAAGATGGAAAAAAGTTGTCTTCTTTCTACAGTGATCTTTCCCGGAAGGCAAGATTTTAAAACTAATTTGTCCAAGATTAAAACTGAGTGGGAAAACAGAGTTATGGTTGAGGTTCAGATAGGAGTAAATGAGAATGGATACTCTCTGATTCTGGCACACATCTCCATGGAGAATGAAGGAAAATGGGAAAAGGGAACCTTCCCCAAACCACAACCAATCTCATTTGTAACAGTGTTTTAGCCACACTGAAATCTTTATGGTCAATCCAAGTAAATATCCTTGAATTTCAAGCAATTTTATCTAATGGTTAGACTTTGCAATTGGGTTTCTCAGTCTTTCTTAATTTACACACATGCCTAACTAATCACAAGACAGATGAGTGGAAAGAGGAGGTGTGCCTCTCACTTATTTTCCCCTTCTCTCTTCTCCTTAGAATAGTTGTTTTATAAGTAACATTACCTGCTGCTAATTTTTTAAATTGTGGAGTAATGCATAATAAGCAATATTTACTTCGGAAACTCAAAAATCTGTGAATATCCTGATATCATTAAGTTTATGTTGTTGGGTTTTTTTATGTTGTTCATTTGTCAGAACATACTTTCTGATCAATGTTAGATGTAAATTTATTTCAACATTTGACTACAACAGGGATTTTGTATATTTTGCTCCCTGCTGTATCCCAGCATAGAGAATAATTCCTGGCACATAATAGGTGCTCAATAAACATTTATTTAATGACTGGACATCAATTTACTTTTTTTCAAATGCTTATTTACCATTAGAAAGGCAATAGATATACGCATGAAGTCACATTTTATTGATATCAGAGTGAACATATTTAACTTCAAACCAGACAAAACCAGAAGATTTAAATATAAAAAAATCTATCTTGGTAATAAAGACTATTCTTGGGGTGCCTGGGTGGCTCAGTTGGTTGAGCATCCAACTCTTGATCTTGGCTCAGGTCATGATATCACAGTTTTTGAGTTCAAGTCCTGTGTGGGGCTTGGCACTGAACTTGTGGAGCCTGCTTGGGATTCTGTCTGTCCCTCTCTTTGCCCCTCCCCTGCTTGCTCATGCTCTCTCTTAAAAAGTTTTCCTGATAGTCTAATGGAACTTAAGAATTTTTCCTGATAGTCTAACAATGTTATATTATGTTTTTCTGGCATGTAGTTTTATTTCAGATGATGAGTTTTTAGTCTTGGATTATATCCAAATTTATGTAATGAATCACGAAATTAGGTTTGATTTTGTTTACACTACACAGCACAGTGTCTCGATTATCTGTTAATCTGCCATATACACATCCTTTGACCTCAAGATGACTTTAAAAGCATCCTGTCAATTGCATTCTGACTTTTCTAGATAAACCATAAATACAAACTTAACCTTAAATCTCTCATAAGTGTGCAGAGGATACAACAGGTGGCCCTGATCTGATATGAGTGCAGCTAAATAATGTGTTGAAGTAATTGGAGCTTAAAAAGATAGAAAACATCTGGTTTCAAAGGAGAACATTTCCATCCATTTTACTGTTTTTTAGAGAGCTACATCATTTTGGGTTATGTAGAAAGAAAGGGCTAGTGTTAGGAACTCCATGATCCTCATTCTGTTCATCTAAGCTCCAAAGGGTGGGACAAGTATGCCTGATCATGGAAGGAGGATTAGGCTTCTTATGCCATTTTTCATTTTTTCTTTTCCAGTCCTCCTCTTTGTTTTATATGTATTTGCAGGGTCTGGTTAAAAGTATCACTTGTTCTTTTGAAGGAAAATTGAAGCTGTGAATGATGGGATCATAGTTGCCATGTCCGGATTATTGATATCTTATTTGTTTCTTTGCTCTGTGGGAACAGACCTTTGGAAGAACATCATCATTTTAACCACATAACTAGGCTCTTTAGATATAGCCAGCCTATAATACAGGACTCCTGCTAGTTTAAACAATTCCACAGAGAAAGACTACTTTATAAATGCAAATATCTGATATATAAGCATTATCTGACATTAACATATTACAGATGAATTTAGAATACCATACCTACCAGAGACTAAAAGTAAAAAAAAAAAAAATCAAACAGTACAGTTACATTTTGAAAAATCAGGATGCCAAGATCTACCCAGTGGTTCTCAACCTTGACTGCATATCAGAATTATCTTGGAATTTATGGAACAGACAGATTCCTATGTCCTAACCAAGACTTCCAGGTGTGAGTTTGAGAAATCTCTATTAAAAAAAAAAGAATTTTATTTTTTGGAGAACTTTTGTGTTCATAGAAAAATGAGTGAAAAGTATAGAGTTCCCATATGCTCCCTATTCTTACACACCTTCCCTGCTATGGACGTCATGAGCCATAGTGATACATGTATTTATTGCAATCAGTGAACCTGCATTGAGACATCATTATCACTCAAAATCCATAGTTTAAATTAGGGTAATTCTTAGTGTTCTGTGGGTTTTGACAAAGATATGATGACATGTATCCAGCATTGTAGCATCATCCAGAATAGTTCCGTGTCTTAAAAATTTTCTGTGCTCTGCCTATTCATCCATCTCTCCCTCCAACCCCTGATCTTTTTACTATCTCCATGGTATTGTCTTTCCCAGAAAGTCAGAAAGTTGGAATCATACAGTATGTAGCCTTTTCAGATTGGCTTCTTCATTTAGTAATATGCATTTCCTTCATGTCTTTTTCTCCATGTCTTTTCATGGCTTAATAGCTCATCTCTTCTCGTCACTGAATAATATCCTACTGTTTGGATATACAACAGTTTATTCATTCACCTACTGAAGGACTTTGTGGTTGCTTCAAAGTTTTTGCAATTCTGAATAAAGTTGCTATAAACATCCATGTGCTGGTTTTTATGTGAACAGAAGTTTTCTATTTGTTTTGGTAAATACTAAGGAGCACGATTGCTGGATTATATGGTAGCAATATATTAGTTTTCCAAGAAACTGCCCTACTGTCTTCCAAAGTGGATGTACCATTTTGCATTTCTACCAATAATGGAAGAGAGTTTCTGATGCTATGCATCTTTGTCAGCATATACGGTTGTCAATGTTTTGGATCCTGGCCCTTCTAATAGGTGTGTAGTAGTCTCTCATTGTTCTTTTTAATTTGTAATTCCCTCATGAAATAGGGTGTTAAACATCTTTTCATATGTTTTTTTGCCATCCATACATCATTTTTGGTGAAGTGTCTGTTTAGGTCTTTTACCCATTTTTAGTTGAGCTATTTTCTTACTGTTGAGTTTTAAGAATTCCTTGCATATTTTGATATTGGTCATTTATCAGAGGGGTCTTTTGCAACTATTTTCTCCTAGTCTGTGCTTGTCTGCTCATTCTCTTGACATTGTCTTTTGCAGAGCGTAAGGTTTAATTTTAATAAAGCCCAACTTATCAACATTTCTTTCATGAATTGTGCCGTTGGTGTTGTAGCCTCAAAAGTCATTGACATACCAAGGTCACTTATGTTTCCTCCTGTGTTACCTTCTAGGACTTTTATAGTTGTGCATTTTACATTAGGTGTGTGATACATTTTGAGTTAATTTTTGTGAAGGGTGTAAGCTCTGTGCCACCCCCTCCCCTTTTTTTATTGTGGATGTCTGGTCGTTCCAGCACCATTATTTGGCAAGACTATCTTTGCTCTTGCTCCACTGTATTGCCTTTGCTTCTTTGTCAAAGACTAGCTGACTGTATTTATGTGAGTGTACTTCCAGACACTTTATTCTTTTTTTAAATGTTCATTTACTTTGAGGGGGTGGGGTAGAGAGAGAGAGGGAGAGAGAGAATCCCAAGCAGGCTGCCAGTACAGAGTGACCTGTGAGGGTCGATCTCATGAACTGTGAGATCATGACCTGAGCCGAAATCAAGAGTTGGATAGTTAACCAGCTGTGCCACCCACGTGCCCCTGAACTCTCTATTCTGTTTCATTTTTCTATGTTTCTATCTTTCACCAATACCACACTGTTTTGATTACTGTAGCTTTATAGTAATCAAATAGTAAGACTTTAAACTGGGTAGTGTCAGTCCTCTCACTTTCTTCTTATTCTTCCATATTGACTTGGGTATTCTGGTTCTTTTGCCTCTCCATATGAACTTTAGAATCTTTTGAGATTCACAAAATAGCTTGTTGAGATTTTATTTGGGATTGGATTTTATCTATAGGGCAACTTGAGAAGAACTAACATCTTGACAATATTGAATCTTTCTATCCATTACCATGGAATATATCACCATTTATTTAGTTCTTTCCTGAAATCTTTCATAAGAGCTTGTAATTTTCCTCACACAGAAGTTTTCCATCTTTTGTTGGTTTATATCTAAATATTTCATTTTTGAGGGGATGCTAATGTAAATGGAAATGTGTTTTTACTTTCAAATTCCACTTGTTCATTGCGGGTATACGGGAGATCAACTGACTTTTGCATATTAACCTTATATCCTTCAACCTTCCTCTAATTGCTTATCAGCTTCTAGGAGTTATTTTGTCAATTCTTTTGGGTTTTCTATACTGATAATCATGTTATATGCAAAGACAGTTTTATTTCTTCCTTCCCACTGTATATACTTTTATTTCCTTTTCTTGTCTTATCGCATTATATAGAACTTCTAACACAATGTTGAAAAGAGTGGTAAGTGGAGATATCCTTGCTGTATTTCTGATGTTAGCATGAAAGCTTCAAGTTGTTTTCCACTAAGTATGACATTTGCTATAGTTCTTTGTAGATTTTTAAAATAGAGTTGAGGGAACACATTAAATAAAATTAATCCATAATTTTAAAACACCTGCAAAAGAAATCTCCAGGTCCATATGGGAATTTTAACAAACACTTAAAGAAGAATTAAAACCGAGAGATGGATGCAAGATGGTGGAGAAGTAGGAAGCTCCGTACATTTGGTTCGCCCCCATCTGTTAAACAGAGAAGGCCTGAAGCCATACGACACTGAACTGCAGGAGTTTGGGAGGAAAAGAGACAGAGTCCACTAAGAAGACAACCTCATAGGTGCGTGAGTGTGAACTGGGTAAGATAACAGGGCAAGACCTGGAGACATGGAGGGAGGAGAGGGAACACGCTTTGCAGGGAACCACAAAGAGTTGAGGGGAAGAGAAAGAGTGACTGAAACTGCTCATTGAACAGTTCCTGTAGAAGAGAAAAACCTCAGCTCAGGACAGAGAATGATCCTATTTCTAGCTGTGATGCTGATTTTGGACTGGGTGCCCTGGTCCCAGGTGGCGTGGGGAGAAACTGCTCTGCTGCTCTCCAGGCTCTATCCTCGGCTGGGAAGCAGTCTGGCCTGTGGGATTATATTTTGGGTGGTATCAATAAAGCGCCAGGACTAAGACCTGGAAATTAGGTGGGGCTTGGGACATAGAACAGGGCCCACCTTGGCTACACCCTCGACACAGGGAGATCAGGCCCGAAAGAGTGATTTGCAATGCTTGGTTCAAGAAGGGACTGGGGCACCGCCATTTTTCTCCACACAACCACCCAGGCAGGACCTCAGGGAGCAGCCTGCCAGACGGCAGTGGAAGTGAACCTGCCTACACCAAACCACACCCATTTCCACTAGAGAGTTGCTTTTTTTTTTTTTAACTGGAGCCCGGGGCAAGACCAACAAGGATGTGCTGCCGTGATTAATTCTAGATCAATTCTTTCTATTCAGATGTATTTTCCCTTGTCTCATTTGTATCCCTCCCCTCTGATGGACTGGGCACTCAGATCATTGGTTTGCTTAAACAGTCACATTTAATCCACTCTCTAGATGTATATTCTATACCTCCATCGCTACCTTTCTATCTCTCTCTCTGGAGTAATCAGACTATATAGTTTCTCTGAGTAACATTATCTTCATTTCTTTCTCGTTGCCTCCTACCATATTCTCCTCTTTCTCTCTCTGAATTAAGCCTCTTAGTCTCTCTGCCTAGTCATTGTCCAATTTTGCTTTCTCCCTGCCTTGTCATTTCTCTCTGTATATGCTCTTCCATCAGCACTACATACACCCTGCTCTTTATTTGTAGCTGGGAATTCTGGTCTTCTGCTTTTGACTGTCCTTTATCTTTTGGTTTTTTCTTTTTTCTTTTCTTTTCTTTTTTTTCTTTTTCTTTTTCCCTTTCAGTTTGCTTGTTTCTTGGATTTGTCTGTGTCTTTGCGTGCCTTTGTTGTCTATGTGTTTGTCTGTCTTCTTTTCCAGGGTTACCTCAAGAAACAAGCCAAAGTAAACATGGTGGAAAGTCCCGATTACCACTACGAGTAGGGAAATAAAATAACCAAAGTCTCAACAAGCGAAACCAAGAGACACTATTCAAAGAACACTTCCTGAATGGACAAGCCCTGGACAGTCAATGAGCCTTCTTTAATACAGCAGTACTCGCAGGTGCAGAGTGCATAACAAGCTTTTAAAACTAAGAAGAGACAGAAAGCTAGCCAAAATTATGGAATGGAAGAACTTTCCTCTAAAGAAATTCCAGGAAGAAATGACAGCTAAAGAACTGCTCAAAACAAATATAAGCAACATAACTGAACAAGAATTCAGAAAAATGGTCATAAAATGAATCGCTGGGCTTGAAAAAGGCATGGAAGACATCAGAGAAGCTATTGCTACAAAGACTACGGAGCTTAAAAATAGTTGCAATGAATTAAAAAATGCTATAAATGAGGTGCATAATAAAATGGAGGCATCCAATGCACATAATTAAGAGGCAGAGAGGAGAATAGGTGAATTAGAAGACACAATTATTGAAAGAGAGGAAGCTGAGATAAACTGATCCAGGATCACTAAAGGAGAGTTCGAGAACTGAGTGATACAATAAAATGAAACAATATCCCTATCATAGGAATTCCAGAAGAGGAAGAGAGAGAGAAAAGTGCTGAAGGAGTCCTTGAACAAGTTATAGCTGAGAACTTCNGAAAACCAAAACGGTAAGCATCACCATCCCAGACTTTTGCCTCTACTACAAAGCTGTAATCATCAGGACAGTACGGTATTGGCACCAAAACAGACACATAGACCAATGAAATAGAACAGAGAACTCAGAATTGGACCCAACAATGTATGGCCAACTAATCTTTGACAAAGCAGGAAAGAGTATCCAATGGATAAAAGACAGCCTCTTTAACAGATTGTGCTGGGAGAACTGGACAGCAACATGCAGAAGAATGAAACTAGATCACTTTCTCATACCATACACAAAAATACACTCAAAATGGATAAAGGACCTGAATGTGAGACAGGAAACCATCAAAACACTAGAAGAGAAAGCAGGAAACAACCTCCTTGACCTCCACCGCAGCAACTTCTTACTTGACACCTCCCCAAAGGCAAGGGAATCAAGAGTAAAAATGAACTATTGGGACCTCATCAAGATAAAAAGCTTCTGCACAGCAAAGGAAATCATCACTAAAACCAATGGGCAACTGACAGAATGGAAAAAGATAGTTGCAAATGACATTTCACATAAAGGGCTAGTATCCAAAATCTAAAAGGAACTCACCAAACTCCATACCCAAAAACCAAATAATCCAGTGAAGAAATGGGCAGAATATATGAACAGACACTTCTCCAAAGAGGACATCCAGATGGCCAACAGACACATGAAACGATGCTCAGCGTCCCTCAGCATCAGGGAAAGACAAATCAAAACCACACTGAGATACCACTTCATGCCAGTCAGAGTGGCTAAAATGAACAAATCAGGAGACTCTAGATGCTGGTGAGGATGTGGAGAAACAGGCACCCTCCTACACTGTTGGTGGGAATGTAAACTGATGTAGCCCCTCTGGAAAACAGTGTGGAGGTTCTTCAAATTAACAATAGAACTCTCCTATGACCGAGTCATAGCACTGCTAGGAATTTACCACAGGGACACAGGAGTGCTGGTGCATAGGGGCAAATGTACCCCAATGTTCATAGCAGCACTCTCAACAATAGCCAAAACATGGAAAGAGACTAAGTGTCCATCAACTGACCAATGGATCAAGAAGATGTGGTTTATATATACCATAGAATACTACATGGTAATCAGAAGTAATAAAATCTAGCCATTTGTAGCAACGTGGATGGAACTCGAGGGTGTTATGCTGAGCGAAATAAGTCAGGCAGAGAAAGACATACCATATGTTTTCACTTACAGGTGAATCAGGAGAAACTTAACAAAGGACCATGGGGGAGGAGAGGGGAAAAATAGTTGGGGAGAGGGAGGGAAGCAAACCATGAGAGATTCTTGAATGCTGAGAACAAACTGAGGGCTGATGGGTGTGGGGGAGAGGGGAAGTAGGGTGATGGGCATGGAGGAGGGCACTTGTTGGGATGAGCACTGGGTTTTATATGGAAACCAACTTGACAATAAACTATCAAAGAAAAAAATAAAAAAAATAAAATTGAGTTGAAGAAGTGGCTCTATTCCTATTTTGTTGAGAATGCTTTAATCATAAATAAGTTTAAGATTTTGTCAAATACTTTCTTGCACCAATTAATATGATCATGTGGGGTTTTTTCCTTTAGCCTGTCAATGTGAAGAATAACATTAATTGATTTTCTTAATGTTGAACCAGACTTGCATCCTTTGGATAAATCACACATGGTATATAATTGTTTTTATATATTGTTTATTTGATTTGCTAATATTTTCGTGAGTATTTTTGTACCTATGTTCATGAGAGATATTAGCCTATTGTTTTATTTTCTTTTAAGTCTTTTTCTGGTTTTCGTATTGGGGTAATGCTGGCCTAATGGAGTGAGTTAGAAAGTATTCTGTTTTTCTGGAGTAGATTGTAAAAAATTGACATAATTTCTTCCTTAAATGTTTTGTAGAATTTATCATTGAAACTGTCTGGGCCTGATGCTTTCTGTTTGGAAGATCATTAATTATTGATTCAATTTATTTAATCAACAGAAGTTATTCAGATTGTCTCTTTCATCTTTTCTGGGTTTTGGAAGATTGTACTGTCTAAGGAATTGGGCTGTTTTATCTAGGTTATTAAATTTTTCAGCAGAAAATTGCTCATAATATTTCTTTATCCTTTTAATGTCCATAGGGATTGTACTGATGTCTAGTCTTTCATTTCTGTATTAGTGATTTGTGTTTCCTCTTTTTCTTCATTGGCCTAGCTAGAGATTTATTGATCTTATTCACCTTTTCAAAGGAACAGTTTTTGGTTTTGCTGATTTTTTCCTATTGATTTCCTATTTTCGATTTCATTGATTTCTGGTCTAATTTTTATTATTTTTCTTCTGATTACTTTGGAATTAATTTCTCTCCTAGGTTCCATGGTGGAAGCTTAGATGATGGGCTTTAGAGTTCCCTTCTTTTCTTTTTTTATTATTTTTTTAATGTTTTATTTATTTCTGAGAGAGAGACAGACAGACAGACAGCATGAGCAGGGTAGGGTCAGAGACAGAGGGAGATACAGAATCTGAAACAGGCTCCAGGCTCTGAGCTGGCTGTCAGCACAGAGCCCGATGTGGGGCTTGAACCCACTAACCATGTGATCATGACCTAAGCCAAAGTTGGACACTTAATCGACTGAGCCACCCAGGTGCCCCAGAGTTCCCTTCTTTTCTCATATATGTACCCAATGCTGTAAGTTTCCCTCTAAGCACTGCTTCCACTGCATCCTACAAAATTTGGTAAGTTGTGTTTTCATTTTAACTTAGTTCGAAATATTTAAAATTTTTTCTTGAGATTTCTTCTTTGACATGTATTATTTAGAAGTGTGTTTGACAGTCTCTATGTACTGTATTTTGTGATTTTTCCAGTTATCTTTCTGATATTGATTTCGACTTTAATTCCATTGTGGTCTGAAAGCACATTTCTATTATTTTAAACTTGTTGCACTGTGTTTTATGGCTGACAACGTGATCTATATTGGTGAATGTTCCAATTGGTACTTGAGAAGAATGTGTAATTTGCCATTGTTGGATGAAGTCGTCTATAGATGTCAATTATTTCCAATTGATTGATGGTGCTGTTGAGTTCAACTATGTCTTACTGATTTTGTGGCTGCTAGATCCATTTCTGATAGAAGGGAGTTAATGTCTCCAACTAAAATAGTGGATTCATCTATTTCTTCTTGTAATTCTATCAGTGTTTGTATCATATATTTTAATGTTCTATTGTTAAGTGCATGCCCATTAAAGGATTGTGTCTTCTTGGAAAATTAATACCATTGTCCTTATGTAATATCCCTCCTTATTCTGGATACTACTCTAAATACTGCTGTGTCTAAAATGAATATAGCTACTCCCACTTTTTTTTCTATTAGTGTTAGCATGGTATATTTTTCTCCATCCTTTACTTTTTTATTTTAAAGAGAGAGAGAATGAGCAGAGGAGAGGGGCAGAGGGAGAGAGAGAGAGAAAAAGAAAGAGAGAAAGAGACTGAATCTTAAGCAGGCTCCATGCTTAGCACAAAGCCTGATGCTGGACTTGATCCCATGACCCTGGGATCCTGACCTGAGTTGAAATCAAGACTCAGATGCTCAAACCACTGAGCCACCCAGGTGCCTTTCCATTCCCCCTTAATCTACATGTGTCTTTATATTTAAACTGGGTTTCTTGTAGACAATATACTGTTGGTTCTTATTTTTTGATACACTTTGAAGTGTCTTTTAATTGGTATACTTAGACCATTAACATTTTAAGTGATTTGACATCAGAGTAATGTCTACTATATTTGCCATTGTTCTTTATTTGCTGCCTTTGTTCTTTGCTCCTATTTTTGCCCTCTGCACTTTTTCTGCCTTTCATAGTTCTAATAGAGCATTTTATAGGTTTATAGGAGAGCATGTTCTCTCCTTTCTTAGCATATCAACTATACTTTTCTTCATAGTTTTCCTAGAATTTGCAATATACAACTAATGCAAGTCGACTTTCAAATAACAATATACCATTTCTCAGGTAGTTTAAGTACTTTATAATAACAAAATATTCCTAATTCCTACAGAAAATCCCTTGTATCATTGTTGTAATTCATTTTACTTATACACAAGCATATATATCTATATAGATACAGATATACTACAGATAAATGTATATAATTTAATGTGTTGCTGCTGCTATTATTTTGAACAACTGTTATCAGATCAAGAATAAGAAAAACAGAAGTTTTTATCTTGCCTTCACTTACCCATTTTCTGATGTTCTTCTTTTCTTTATTTAGATCCACATTTCTGGCTTATATCAATTTCCTTCTCTCTGAAGAATTTTAACATCTTTTGTAAGGCAGATCTACTGGTAACACATTTCTTGAATTTCTGTTTGATAAAGTCTTATTTCTTTTTAATTTAAAAAAATATTTATTTATTTTGAGAGAAAGAGAGCAAGAGAGAGAGTAAGAGAGTGCATTAGCAACGGAGGGGCAGAGAGAGAGGAAGAGAGAATTCCAAGTAGACTCTGGGCCAAAGGAACAAAAGAACCTTATGTGGGGTTCTATCTCACAAACTGAGATCATGACGTGAACTGAAATAAAAGTTGGATGCTTAACTGACTAAGCTACCTAGGTGTCCCTCTTTTTTATTAAAAAATTTTTTTAATGTTTATTTTTGAGAGAGAGAGAGACTAAGTGCAAGTAGGGGACTGGGAGAGAGACAGGGAGACACAGAATCAAAGCAAGCTCCAGGCTCTGAGCTGTCAGCACAGAGCCTATCACAGGGCTGGAACTCACAAACCGCAAGATCATGACCTGAGCCGAAGTTGGATGCTTAAATGAGTGAGCCACCCAGGTGCCTGCCTCTTTTTAATTTTTGCGGGATAATTTCACAAGGTACAAAATTCTAGGTTGGTGGGATTTTTTTTCCCCAACACTTAAAACAAATTTCATTCCACTCTTCTCTTGCTTGCATGGTTTTTGAAGATAAAACTAATGAAATTATTGTACTTGTTTCTTTTCAGGTAGGGTGGTTTTTCTTTTCTGAATTTTTTTGAGATTTTTAAAAATCATTGATTTTCTGAATTTTGAATATGATATGCCTAGGTGTAGGGTGTTTTGTTTGTTTTCCTTTGTTTTGTTTTGTTTTGAAATTTATCCTGCTTGGTGTTTATCTAGGCTTCCTGGATTTGCGGTTTAATATCTGACATGAATTTGGGAAAATTCTCGATCATCATTGCCTCAAATATTGCTTTTGTTCCCTTCTTTCTTCTACATTTGGTACTCCTAGTATGCATACATTAAATTTTTTGTAATTACCCCACAGTTCCTGAATATTCTGTTCTTTTAAAAAATTTGTTGTTATAGTTGATGTAGAATGTTATATTAGTTTCAGGTGTACACTATAGTGATTTGACAATTCTATACATTATGCAGTGCTCACCATAAGTGTAGTTACCATCTGTCACTGTTCATGGTTTTATAATATTATAAAATCACAATATTTATAATATTATAAAATATTCCCTATTATGTACTTTTTATTCTTGTGGCTTATGTAACTGGAAGTCTGTACCTTTTTTTTCAGTTGTTTTTCTTTTTGCTTTTCAGTTTTGAAAATTCTATTGTCGGGGCACCTGGGTGTCTCATTCGGTTAAGTGTCTGACTTTGGCTCAGGTCATGGTCTCATAGTTCATGAGTTAGGGTGCTGTGTTAGCCTCTGTGCTGATAGCTCAGAGCCTGGAGCTTGCTTCACATTCTGTGTCTCCCTCTCTCTCTCTCTCTCTGTACCCTGTCCACACTGTCTCTCTTTCTCTCAAAATAAATAAACATTAAAAAAAGAAAAAAAAGAAAATTTCTATTGTCATATCCTCAAACTCAGATTCTTTCCTCTATCGTGTCCAGTCTCCAATTAACCAACCTATCAAAGTCATTCTTCATTTCTGTTAGTGTTTTTTGAACTCTAGCATTTCTTCTAGATTCTTTATTAAAACTTTCATTTCTCTGCTTACAATAACCATGTATTCTTACATGTTGTCTACTTTTTCCTGTAAATCCCTTATCATAGGTTAAAAAAATTTCCTGATGCAATAATTCCAACATTCTTGCCATTTCTGAATCTGGTTCTTATGTTTGTTTAGTGTCATCAAATTGTTTTTGCCTTTTAGTATGCCTTGTCATGTTTCGTTGAAAGATAGACACAGGGTACTGGGTATAAAGGAACTGTAGTAAATAGGCCTTTAATCCTTTAATAATATGATGATAAGGTGTCGGGGGGGAGGAGAAGCGTTCTACAGTCCTATGATTAAGTCTCAGGTTTTTAGTGAGCCTATGCCCCTGGACTATGAACTTCAGCAGTGCTTCTCAGTACCTGCACACCCCCACCTTAGGTGGAACAGGGTGGTTAGAGGGAGCTGGAGTTGGGCTCCTCCCAGGTCTGATAAAACCCCAGTAGAGGGGGGCGCCTGGGTGGCTCAGTCGGCTAAGTGTCAGACTTCGGCTCAGGTCACGATTTCACGGTTCATGGGTTCCAGCCCCGCGCCGGGCTCTGTGCTGACAGCTCAGAGCCTGGAGCCTGTCTTCCAATTCTGTGTCTCTCTCTCTCTCTGACCCTCCCCTGCTCACGCTGTCTCTCTCTCTCTCTCTCAAAACAAATAAAAAAACATTAAAAATTAAACAAAAACAAAAACAAAAAGACCCCAGTAGAGGGCAGGCTCTGGTAAAATAGTTTCACCTGAGGGCAGGCCTTATTAAGAAGAATGGAATGGTTCCTTTAGCCCCTACCCTCCTTGGAAGCACAAGGAAGTTTTTCTCGGATATAAACCATAAGGATCTGGTCAAGTAACTAGAGGCAAAACTCACAAAACTTTGGGGGCTCCTCTATGATTGGGTCCTTCTGGAGTTTTTAACTCTCAGACTTGTCCACCCTGAGGCTCCAGAAATTCCTCCATAGCAGTTCAGGCTTTCCTGCCCCGGGGACTGGTTCCCGTGGAGGTTTCTGCTCTGGTAAGTTGTGATTTTCTGTATTCACCTGCCTCTCCAATTCTGGGGACATTGGTTTGTGCTATGAATTCACTTCTCTAATGAATCTGAGAAGAGTTGTTACTTCTTCAGTTTATTCAGCTTTTTATTGTTAGGATACAGTGGTGACTTCTGAACTCTGTGCATGCTAAATGCGAATATGGAAATCCAAAAATCTACTTTTAAAGATGAGTGATTGGGTTTGGAGCTCATTGGCAAAAGCCAACTTCAAAAACAATATGATCTTGTTCCAGAGAAAAGCTATGAATTTATAAATTTATTAGAAATATATAAAATATAAAATTGGTAAAAGTGGATGCTGTTCTGGTTGAGTGTATGTGTTGGTGAGATAGGGACCCATGATTTTGTGCTCTCAGTCCCTTATCTAATGGCAGCCTCAAACTGCCTTGCAGAGCCCTTCATTTACCATTCAAATGGTTCTCTACAGCCTGGAATAAGCCAATGATCTCTGAAAGCTCTAGGAGGGGGTTGCATGTGTGTGTGTTTGAGCATTCTATCAAGGCAAGGAGGGACAGTACCTGAAGGGGGCACTAACTTCAGATATTTGGCCTGTAACTGGCACTAGAAAGTGAAGGGGGTAGAAAGGTGATGCATTTGGAATCGAAGTTAGGAATCTATTTGCTGGGCAAAAAGAACATTTTGCAATTTGCCCCCTTTAAACGTCCCTGCCGGGGCAGGGTATTATTTAGTTAACCCGGCCTAAGGGGATGTTTTAAAGGTGGAGGATTGCCCTGGTGATGAACAAATATGAGAAATAAACTTCCAGTGGGGCTGGGTTGCCTGCTGACTGTGATTTCCTGATGATCTATAACAATGGTTATTCACTAACAGCTGGCGCATGTCTCCCTCGGACAAAGCCACTGGGAAGCGCAGGCGCTCAGATTGGTGAACCAGAACCGTTTCCCTGGTAACCGTTAACTAGCACGTGTTTTATTGTTTCCAACTGCTTTTCCTGGGGTATTTGCAGGTGGTGGGAGATGCTTTCTTAAAGAGGGGTCATAACCTCGTGAACTTTCAGATGTTGCAACAAATTGGGGAACAAAACATTTTTTTTCTCTTTCAAATATATTAAGTAAATCTTATTACATAGCATTTTCAAGACAGATGCAGCCCAACAGTTTTTCTAGTTTGCCATTATTTCCAGATGTTACCGAGTTTAAAGTCAAAGTTTCGTTTTATGATCAGGATCTATAGGAAGGTAATATTAGTGACGTGTATGGCAGTAGAATATTATTTTGGCCTTTTTGGGGCGTGTTCTGGTTCTATATTTTGCTGTAAAATGGGAAATCCAACCATACAATCTGAATGTATTTTAAACTGGATTTCTAATGGTTTCTCTATTTTGCTGCTTCATTAATTTAGCTCAGTGTGTTTGGCTTTACTGGTACTTTTCTTTCTTGCTTTTAATGCACCAGAAAGTTCATCATGTTGCTATAAAATACAAGACCAAATAAGGTAAGACTTCATTGTGTTAGGATTTCCTTCTATATTTGACATATGTTTGAAGGGATCAGTTAATTTCCAGATGGATAGCTCCCTCTTCTGTCTGATTTCTAGAATTCGTATCTTCGGAAACCACAGATGGAAGATGTGATATGTATCATAGAATTCTGTAGCTTGGCTGAAGGTTGAATACAGTTAATGTCTGTCCAATAGCAAATTCATGATAGGAATGTGGAGGATGTTTCCATTGTAATTATTTGGTTTAAAATAAAGTCATAAACCCTGTAAATGTTGGCTAGAAGTAAATGAAAACATTCTTTTAAGTTAATATTAAACTTTATCTGCAGATAGCCCTGAAAGAAATACAGCCCTCATCGATCACTACTCTGCACTCTATTTGAAACACGTGGACTTTGGTCAAAAAAGCATTTGCCACTTGATTTGCAAAGAACCCAAACAGTACTGTAACTCAAGTCTTCGCTTGAGCCTAATTTGCAAAGCCTTTTCTTGGAAATGTTCTTAATGGGTTTTCAAACATGTGCCTACTTATAAATTAGATCAGTGACACTCAAATGCTCTTCTCCAGGAACTTACAATGTTTAAATGACTTTAAAAAAAACAAACAAACATGTATTTAAAAAATATCTTTGTTTCCTTGGGTCCAGTTTATTTTATTTTATTTTTTTTAAATGTTTTATTTATTTCTAGGAGAGAGAGAGCGAGAGACAGCGTGAGCAGGGGAGGGTCAGAGAGGGAAGGAGTCACAGACTGAAGCAGCCTCCAGGCTCTAAGCTGGCAGTCAGCACAGAGCCCGACGCGGGGCTCGAACCCACGAACCGCGAGATCATGACCTAAGCGAAAGTCGGATGCTTAACCGACTAAGCCACCCAGGCACCCCTCCTTGGGTCCAGTTTAATCTCTATAGGCAAGAGTTAGGGTTATGCTATTAAAATGAATTCTGAAAGATCTATAACCTAAACTCATAGCCATAGAACTAAAAGAGCTAATAAACTATTTATGATGATGAGGGCATTTATGTACAATATTTGTTTCTAGAGATATAATCCAGTGATAAATTTTGACTGGGAAGAGGCAAATGTCTATTCATTCCGACTTGCCCTTCTCATTCCCTCCAGTGACAAAGTTTTGGGGATTATATGATCCTAATCATATGAATGTATATGAAATGAACCCTCTTCACAATTCTCTGCTTTGTTTTTTTGGAGGCAGGCATACCTAGGGACCCTCTGAACAAGAAACCTCATTTTCCTTCATACATTCCTGTTGATATCAGGTCATTGTTGTTGTAGTTTTGATCAAAGGGTTTAAGGAATGATTTGAGCATAGTGGAATGAGAATCAACAAACTATTGATTATTAGCATTGGGAGACTAAAGCATGCATTCAAACATTTTAAGTTACATCCTCATCTCTCAAATAATGCTCCAAGTCATAAAGTACTAGATGGTAAATGTTGTTGGGAATGAGGGATTGTTGGAAACCATGGACCAGACTGTTCAACCTCTCCTTCCCTAGCACTGAGCTGGGGGCGGGAAGGGGGTAGCTCTCTTGCTAAGGGTCATGCAGTGAGGTGGTAACACAAATGTTTTTTACTGGTTCATATCTGAGAGCTCTTTTGGCCAAACCACACCCTTTGCAGTGGTCAGTTCTTTATTACCTGGCTGGGGCTCCATAAATAAGTCTTCTGTGATTTCTTTCCTCCCCCAAGTGCACAAATTCTTCCCCCCACTATTTCCCAGATTTGCATCCCAATGATTTACTAGCTGAGTGACTTTGGACTACTTAACCAACCTCTCTGTGTTTCAGTTTTCGCTTCTGTGAAATTAGGCTAATAATTATGTATCGCTCTTAGAATTAATACCAGTGATAGGCATGGCACTGTGCCTGACATACCATAAGCACTTGGTAAACATTGGCTATTTTTATTAGTGTATTTTCCTGTCATTCTTCATCCAGTGTGTGCTATCACCTTCATTTACTCAGTAACATGCAGATTTCACTTTTGAAAACAACTGAAAACTGTACCCCCATGTTTGTAACAGCATTTTTTACAATAATAAAAATGGAAGCAACCCAGGTGTCCATGTGTGGATAAATGGATAAATACAATGTAATTTATACATGTGCTGGAATACTATTCAGCCATAAAAAGGAAAGATATTTTGACACCTGCTACAACGTGGATGAACCTCGAGGATATTGTGTTAAGGCAAATAACTGTATGATTCCACTTATATGCAGTAACTAGAGTAGTCAGATTCAAAGAGCTAGAAAGTAGAGCGCTCATTGGCTGGGATTGGGGAGGAAAGCATAATGGGGAGCTACTTAAGGAGTACAGAGTTCCAGTTCTGCTGGATGAAAAGCGTTTGACAATGGAAATGTACTTAACACTACTGAACTGTATATTTAAAAAATAGTTCAGAAGGTAAAGTTTATGTTCTGTGTACTTTACCACAATTTGAAACTTTTAAAAACAAAAACTGAGGGGTCTAGTGCAATTAGAACATATTGGTGATATTAGTTAACCCTGGATATTTTGACTTCTTGCTCCCAGTGTTTTGGGCCAGTGCTGTGGGTCAGAACAGAGAAGGTTTTTGTGAGTGGTTCTGTTTCCTTCCTCTAGGATTGCTGATGTCTTGCCTTAATTGCCTTGGACTTAATTTCCAGGGCCTTATAGTTTATGGACTCAGATGAAATTACAGAAGTACACTTTCCCCCACAGACATATGAAGAAACCCTACAGAGACTCCTCAAAAAATGCAGACACATGAAAAGCAAATTTGATTTAAGGAGTTTACCATTAACAAAAATGTCTTGGCAGGGGGTGGGGTCCACAGGCTGTTATAAAGAAGCTTAGAAATCACCTTTTTGAAAAAAGCAATGGTAGAGAGAGGAAAAGAGAAGAAAATTTCATCTGGGTTGAGGATTTCTTTTCAAAATTTCTGTTGAATTATCATTATTGTCTACAGTGATGATTAAAAGCATCATACAGTTCCAGGATAAAAAGCACAACCAGAAACAAGTTTATGCTAAATTGGCATTTGATACTTTCTTGTAAGAATCTGATATAAAAGTTGTATCCCTTTTATTTCAATTTGTGAATTCCTTTTAATCAATATTTAATATCCTTTTAATTTCAGTTCGGTAACATTTACTGAATATAATGTCTCAGATAGGAGACTTCTGAGTTTTAAGAAAAGTCTTGGATCTTTTTAAAAAAAAATGTTCAAAGTAACTGAATATACTGGAAATAATAATAATCATCCTTCCAAATAACATTTCCATTATGATCATGGGACTTATATAAACTAAATATTTGCAGAGGAAAAATCTTTAACTGTATTGTAGAAAGAATGTCTTCTTTCAGAAATGCTAGTAAGGATCAGTCCACCACACGAGTGGATGGGTCTGCTCAAACCAGCTCAAAAAAGGGTCAAGATACGCTTTTATCAGCTTGTCAAAAGTAGCAATGGAAATGCTTAGTAACAGGACCTCACTAAAGTCTGTCCAACTACATCACTTTCAAAATGCCACATTTTAATTTTACTTTGTCCTTTTGGAATAAAAATGGGACGTTTTACTTTAAATGTTATAAATTAAACACTGACATACAATTATTAGCTTATTCAAGGCACACTAGCACAATCCCAATTTCTGCATCATCTTAATAGAAAGCCTGGGTTTATGAATCTACTAACTGGCCCTTTATTGGAATCCAAAGAGGTCACTAACAATATGGAAATCACAAAATACACATGAAGAAAAACATAAGACTTACCAAGAAAAATAGCTGTAGTAGCACAAGACAAAAGGCCAGTTTGATGACATTATTCAGTCTTTCAGCATCCACTACTTTCTCCGACCATTTGAAGGCTCTGGACATATGTGGGGAAAAAAAGGGGCAGTTTTAAAATTAAGAGCTGTGAAAGGTGAGAAAGGGACTCTGACAAACACATCTAAACACATCTTTGTATTTCATAATAGAAACATTTTCTTCTTCATTCTCAGTATTTCTAGTTGAGTAAGTAGCTACCATTGCAAGGATTTGTAATAGAAACATTTTACCCTTTTGAGAGCCAGACATCATTAAGTACAGTTTGAAAGGTTCACAGTTAGCTTTTAGCCAAAAGGGAACCTTTGGTGGCTTTCCAGTCCTTTTCAAGTCATGAAGCCTTAGAGAGAAACTGAAGTGAAAGAGATTACATCTCGGCCTACCTCTTCTCGCCCTTGAGAATTCCTTTTTCCAGGTAGTTCCTCAAATAGTGACGCTGCACTGGAACCCTCAGTTCTTCCCCTTGGAAGTTATTAAATTGCAGAAAGACGCACAATAATGGCATATGAAATCTAAGTTTTGTGTAGGAAACGGACAGGCGGTCTACACTTTGTTATTCACTTGATAGACAGAGCCATTTTGACAGCCCTAACCTTGGAAACCACAGGTCCTGCTGAGCTCAGCAGGAGTCAAGCGCTGAGTACCATCTGTCAAAGCTTTATTCCCCCTCCTTCTTATCCAGGCCTTTACTAGAAGATGCTGAAAAGAGCACTGAATGAAAGTCTGCTACCTACAGTTAAAAATGTGTGCATCGTAACACTAATGTTGGCGTGAGAAATTCACTCTGCGATCTCCCAAACTGGCCAAATTGGAGTGAACTGAATTAAGTATGCTATCTCCTTTTCTAATGGTTATCCACAGAAAAAAGTGTAGGTTAAAGAACTGTGTAACTGCCCTCCAAACAACACCACAAAATAAGGAAATTGCACATAGTTATGGTTTTTGCCAACTCTGTAGCTAAAATCATGGATGGCTTTGAAAGTTCTCCATTCTAATGATTTGTGGGTTTTTTTCTCAATGTATTTTAATTAAATCTGTATAAAAGAACTAATTTGTTTCTTTCCAAAAGATAGAGATTTTAATGGGCTAAACTCTTGCTTCATAAATAAAAATCTCAGAACACATCTTCTCTCTCTCCCTCTCTGTAGCATAATCAATTCTAAAAAATTAACAAGCCTAATCAAAATAAAATCAATTAAATCATGTGTGCTATAGCTCATCTGTACTTGTATGGAAGAAAGTGTATCAATTGATAATATAAAGGAGTTAGACATGGCATTGCTTTTGGTTAAGTGCTACCAAAATACTACATAATTTTTGAAGTATAATTTTATTTTTCATTACATTAAAATTGTGCATATTTAATGAATAATTTTAGGTATCTATTTAAAATCTTTACATTTTGTATACCATTTCTAGCAAAACCAGTTTGTTCAGAAACTTAGAAAGTTTCCATAAACACAGAATCATAAAATGAAGTTTTTTGAGTTTAAAAGTTGAAGAGAGTAAGGTCTTTTATTTTGCAAGTTATTCCAAATTGAAATTTTCAGTTAAATTTTGTGCTTTATTCTGACTTATTCTTTGTTTTGTCTAATCCTCCTTCCAATTTTCTGAAACGCTAAAAATAATTTAAGATCATATGTGTCATGATCGTAATACTACATATACAATATGTACTAGATATACTATATTTTGGTAATTATTTGTTGAATAGGTAATTACATTGTCAAGAAGGCATTATAAAATATGTATTTTAATTGATTATATTAACACGAGTATGTACTTTTTACATTTTATATTTTGCTTAATGTGCCATATGTACGTTTTGCAGAGATTTAAGAGCCCTTAACATATAAATGCTTGAAATGCTTTATGGAAAAACTATTTTTAATACATTACACACCCAGAAGGTGATTTTGTTACTTAAAGTGACCAAGAAATGATTTACTTTGCAATGTCAAAACTACTTAACTAATAACACATCATTTCTAATTATTACGGATTGGATTTTTGTGCATCAGTTTTGCAAGACACTTTAGCTGTATATGCATGCTTTCGTGAACATAGTCACAAATGCTTTTGAACAAAGTCTGAATAGGCAATAGTTGAGTTAGGACTTTGCCCCTTCTCTGAGCTTCCCACAGGGGCCCTTCCTCGTAGGAGGGGCTGATCTCATTCAGAGGCTGAGAAAGCTGACTTTGTAGGCAGCCTGGGTCCCTGTTCAGTAAATACCTCTTCCACCAGTGTGTTCACCTTGAAATCCTTTCTCCTGGGGGCAGGGAACAACTTTCATCAAACCGAGAGACAAAATTCGAAGACCAATGCCTCAAGGGAAAAGCACGTGGATTTAAATGAACATTACTGACCATTATTCTGAGAGGAAAAAGAAGCAGAGAGCAGGAAGAGAGGCCCTCTAGATGGAGAAGGGGAGAGGCAAACTTGAGCTTTCTTTCACAGGGCCAGTTAAAGTATCCAAAGAGTCACTCTGCTTGGCATCACGCACGTGTAGGTTTTCTTGAGTCTTGCTGTTAGGCTCTTAAGTTGTCATAGTATCAGAATCTCAGAGTTCAAGGGATGTTAAGGATCTTTTGGTGAAACTCTATGTTAATAGAGATGAAGAAAGTGAAACACAGACATCCCTACTCTATGGTTTATCCAAAACTTGGTAAAAAGGCCGTTTTAATGTGATTTGACTATGTTTAAATCCTTCCAGAGAATTTAACTTAATAATTTGCTCTACAGTCTCAGTAACAATTACACCCTGTATTTTATAATTTATGCATCTATATATATACTGTGCCTCTTTCTAAAAAGGGTAGAGGCAAGTCTACACTGAAATTTAGAGTTCACAGAATGCTTTTTTGCACTGATTTCTTTTTCTTTTTTAGCTGATCTAGCATAATAGCTTTTTTTTCCCCCTTTTGGTGTGGAAGAGAGGAATCTAAATGTCATGTTTATTATTTCTGTAGTCAGTTCAAGTCTACTGGATTCATTGAGCATGTGCTAGTTACACAATTCTGTGTCAGTCTTATTGGGAGGGGTTAGTCAGAATAATATTCAGTCATTCAACAAAGATGTTTCCAAGAACTGCCATGTGTTAAGAATTGGGGATACTAAAAAAAACCTCTGCATTCCTAGAGGCTACACTATAGCAGGTAGGGTAGCAACAGGACACACAGAAACATTAATTGTAGGCTCAAGCAAATATTATAAAATTACCACTGCGCTAAGGAGCTGGAGGGAAAGAGACATGAAGCTGCGAGTAGATGCCACAGGGTGAGCTTGTCCTGCCAGATTGGTCTTCAAGGCTCCCTGAGGAAGTGGTGAGGGAGCTGAAGCACCCTGGACAAGAGCAGAAAGGAGGGAGATACCCAGGCAGAGGGTGCACAAGTCAGTGTGTGGATCTGAGAGAAAGATGGTATGAGGGCAGCTTGGAAATGTAGAGCGGCGAGCGACAGGGAGGGCCAGATTCCACAAGGTGGTTATGGACTGTACTTGGGATGATGTGGCTTCATCCTAGGGACAACTGGAAGCAAATGGTTTGTAGTGGGGAAGAAGTGTGGTGACCTGACTAGATGGGGTTTTGAGATGGCCACTTTGGCAGCAGTGCGGGAAAAGGCTGCCTGGGCAAGAGTGGAGCCTAGGCTGGGAGGAGCTGACCTGGCAGTTGGGCCAGCAGTACCGACCATGTGTTCCCATTGCACAGATGGGGCAGCGGACGCCCAAGAAATGACGTGACCAAGCTCAGAATTCATGTCTCCTGATTTCTAGGACACATATTGCTGGCACCTTTATCCCACCTTCAGGTGTGCGCAGATTTCTGTTGTTTAGTGTTTATGCACTGAAAATGGTACTGCTTCAGGGGTGTTTGAGGAGCCCACCCGAATCCATTCCTTTCTACAAGACAGGCAGTCTGTAAGGGTCACCACAATCAGGGAGTTGTTTCTGTCCCCATTGTGACAGGAAAATGGAGAGTATTAGTTTCTCTATCTCTCTGTGGCCTTTATATAGCACGAAGCAGGTTACCAAGACTATATTCTATTTAATTCTCCGAAGAAAACTGCAGGATACCTACTATCGTCTCTGCTTCACACAACAGAAGCTGAGTTTCAAAGAGGCTGAGCACTGTGTTCTGATTTCCTCACCTGTAGAGTAGACATAATATTACTGATCTCAGAGGATTCAATGAACCCTGCTGATGAAGCTTTCAGCACAGCACCCAGCGCAGTCGCAGTGCTCGGTCATTGTTCATTCTTGTTATTATCCATGGAGCTCAGGGCCAGATTCACAGAGAATTTATAATAATTATATTAGGTCGCATCATTACTATATTTGTTTTCCTTTTCTCTTTGTAGTACTTAGTTTATTTTAAAGAAATAATAAAAGTCATTTGATAACTACTGAAAGTTTAGAAAACAGTTACCTATCTCCTGTTTATCCTGACGAAACCTGATAGGTTTCACAAATGTTTTCCATTGTTTTCTAGAAGGGTACCCATCTCGACATAGTTGGAATTGTAATGTACCACAGTTTTATAACCTGCTTTCCTCTTGACATTATAACAGAATTTTTCATGCTGCTGCCAAGTCTTGGTGAATATCATGTTAAATGAGCAAATGTTCCATAATTTCATTAGCCATATCCTGAACAGAGAGTATTTTGGTTGCTCTGGGGTTTTTTTTCTTCCTATTCTAAGTAATAGTCTCATGATCATTTTAGTTCATGTAACACTTTCTTCTTTGGGAATATTTTCCTAGGATAAATTTTCAGAAATTAGATTACAAATTAAATTAGGACCTGAATATTTTTGTAGTATTTGCTACTTATTATTAAATCATGGCCCTACCCTTCTATTTTTAGTTTAATAACCCTATTTTATAAACATCCTTTGTTTTATTTGGCCTCCGATCTATTTTTTAAAGAAGTGATCTGTCCAGAGTCCATGGGGGTGAATAATGGTAGAACCAGTATTTGAAATCTTCTTTCCACTCTACCAGTGATGCCAGTGGGAAGGAAAACTCTCATGGCCCAAATGTGAGAGAACCAGCCTTTCATGAGGGACTATCTGAAGCAACAGAAATCTAAGATTTGGGAAATTTTGAGTCTGAGTTCTGCGATCCAGTCACCTACTCTTTGACTTTCGTCTTCTCAACTATAATATAGATTCGTTGGTTCTTGCGCCTATTTCCTGTTAAGTCTGAGGCTTACATAATGCTCCAGAGTGCTCTTGGAGCAGTGTAAAACACTGCATTGGTGTAGGGCAGCATCTTGTACTCGGAATCGTGAGCACGGAGTTGCTCTAAGAAGCTGTAGTGTGGTGCTTCCCAGACCCAGATCTACATATGAACCATTTGGGGATCCGGTTAAATGCTTAAATGTGGTTTGAATAGGTCTGGGGTAGGGCTGAGATTTTACATTTCAAACAAGCTCTCAGGCAGTGACTCTGCAGCTGCTGGTCCAGGGACCACACTTGGAGAAGCTGGACGAAACAGCCACTCTGAGTGGTTTTTCATTCACACAAGTGACTGTGACCACTGTGCAGAGCAGTTTTAATGAGTGGAAAAGAATGCGAGTTAATAGCCAGATTGCTCCTTAAGTGGGTCTAACATGCTGGCGTGTGTGGTGTGTGAATATTCCTGACCTGTTTTGGGAGGAAGCATTCCCTGATATGTTTCCTCTTGAATGGGGAGAGTCCCTGAACATCGGAATGTCCTTTTTTCCTGAGATACAGTGGGAAGTGAAAAGCAGTAACCTGGAATAATGGAGTAATATGGAAAGGTCCTAGCCTTTCATTATTATTACGCTTATCTGAACACAAAGCCAAGGATGAATTTTCCCTATCCTTGTTTTATATTGTTGGCGATCCCACCAAAGTCCCCTTAAAAGCTGACCAAGAAAATTTGCCAGCAGCAGTTTAGGAGCCTTAATGCATTGTTACAAATCTTTCCAAACATCTGCTGCATGAAAAAGAAAAGCAAGATCTTGCAATGGCTGAGGGCAAAAGGGCATCTCCGAAGTGGGATGTCCCAGCGCTGCTCCAGGACGCCCTTTCTCTGCAAGCAGGCTGCCCTGGGAGGCTCCAGCACCTGTTCTTACACATTCCTGCTGGCTTCTGTTGTTTGCAATTGCTGTCAAAAGCATCCCAGGAGAGGGCTGGGACGAGCCTTGTCAGGGAATAAGAAAAGCCGGGAGTGTGGCAGTTGGCCTCACAAATGTGAGGATGTTCACAGTCCCAGTAGGGACTCTCATTTCCCTTTCTCACATCGCCACAGCCTCATGTCAAAAGGAAATCTTTTGAATTTAGGTACTGTGGCAGAGAACGTTGCTTTGAAACGCAGGTGATCTTGATAGCCTAGTTCCAGTTTTCTAAGCCTGAGCCATCACGAGCAGGATCTGGGGGTACACAGTCGAGCGCCTTGTCGGTTTCCTGCCTAGAGAGCTGTACGGTGCATTTCCCAGAAAGAAGGAAAGATTCGGAGGTCGCCACACATGAAAAGTAGTCCACTTGCAAATTAGATTTGAGCCTTGAAAGATTATCGTAATGTTTGAGGGAACATTCAGAGGGGGGATATAATTGTATTTTTATTTTTAATTTTTGCCCTGAAGACCTCCTTGGGAAAACTGCACGATTACTTCAATTCGATAGTGCAAGTGGCTCTGTTCTTAAATGTCCTTATATGTCTGCATCTTAGGATGTGTGAAAAGTTGTTGATGTAATAAAGACACGACTTTGACAATTTTTTGTATTTACCTTATGGTAAGCAGTATAGAAGTAGGATTCTCTTGTCTCAAATTAAATGTTTTTCTTCTTGTTCATTGATCATCAGAGTCTCAGTTTAAAATGTAAAGCACAGGCATGCCTGGGTGGCCCGGTGGGTTAAGGTTTGGTCTCTTGATTTCTGCTCAGGTCATGGTCTCAGCGTTTGTGGGTTCAATCTGGCTCTGTGCTGACAGCACAGAGCCTGTTTGAGATTCTCAATTCCCTCCCACCCTGCCCTCTCTCTCTCTTTGCCCCTCCTCTGCTCTCTATTTTGAAATAAATAAATAAATAAATAGGAAAAAAAATTCAAGCACAGATAATGGTTTTTGCGATACAGAGAACAACTTTTAAGGGGATTCTTAGCCAGCACATTTTATACAATTAAAAGTTAACTCAGTAAAAGATAACATTTTTGGCATGCTAAAAGATAGAGTTTACAATGAAAAAATCTGCCTTTGTGTTTTGCATCAGCATCCCTCATCCTAATGGCTTTAGGACAAATGAAGTTACAACCTGTATTTAGAATACGACTTATTCATCAAAAACCATAATCACCATCAGGGTCCAAAGTTTGAATTTTGAGTGAACTCAAAATATTAACATGATTGTCTTAATTAAGTTTTGATTGTAATAAAAGGTGTTTGAGCCACAATGGTTTTTGTAGCCTTTAAAAATCTAAATAGGAGGAAAACAGTATTGCAAACTTATTTACTCTATTTGATCTAACAGAGTTTACATTTAGGACCTATACTCAGAGTAAATGTGCTTTAAGCAGGCAGTGAAAACTCTTGCCTTTGAAATGTTCTCTTTCGTCCAAGTTTAATCACTGGATTTTGGTTAAACTGATATTTATTAATCCCTTTGGTCTGTACCAGGTTTTACATACATTTTAGAATAATCTCTTCTAGGGAAGAGGGAGGGTGGCAAACCATGAGAGACTTTTGAATACTGAGAACAAATTGAGGGCTGATGGGGGTGGAGGGGAGGGGAAGGGGGGTGATGGGCATGGAGGAGGGCACTTGTGGGGATGAGCCCTGGGTGATATATGGAAACCAACTTGACAATAAACTATAAAAGAAAAAATAAATTAAAAAATAACGATCTCTTCTATAGGTAATTATTTCTTTAGGAAACTATAAAATTTTGTCTTTAACATTAAAATCAGGTCATTTGGCTACCAAATAAATCACTGATGTTTTCCTTTGCAGTTTTAAAATTCTGTGTTATTAGAATGATGATTTTAAAAATTTTATTTTAATATTTATTTTTGAGAGACAGAGAGAGACAGAACATGAGTGGGGGAGGGGCAGAGAGAGATTGAGAGAGAGAGAGGGAGACACAGAATCCTAGCTGTCAGTACAGAGCCCCAAGCCGGGCTCGAACTCACAAACTGTGAGATCGTGACCTGAGCCAAACTGGGATGCTTAAGGGACTGAGCCACCCAGGGACCCCTAGATTTGATGATATTTTCATGTAAATTATAAACCTATGATTTTACGACTATTATCAATTGCTAGTGAATGTAATATTAATTTTAAAAGTGTTTTTGAAACTGGTATGATTCATATCTGATGTTCAAAATGGCTGTTTTTAGCTGTTGTAGAATCTTTGAGAAGTCAATGTAAAAGATAAGAAAATCTGGTTGCCTTCCTCATGGGAAACAGTTGAAATACTTCAGATTAAAACTGTCCGCCTGAAGGCACGTACCTTTTCACTCTCCTGTACAGACACAGGAATGTTTTCTGCCAGAGGAGATTCTAGCAAGTTGGTTTTTTTTTTTTCCCTCCAAGCTTCCTCCAGAGGAACTTGCCCTGTTTCAGCTCTCCCTCACCATCCTTTTGTGTGGGAGTCATGGCTAAAAGCTTGGTTTTTACCTGGCAGCAAATGGAGGAGCTCTGCAAAGTTAGGGTAATCAGAGCCCTGGTCTGAGGAGATGTGAAATACTTCCAGTGCTTGCCTGCTCTCATCTAGGGGGCATAAACTACAAACCTTGCTTCCAAGCTCCTCTTGCCTTTTTTAAAGTCAGCAGTGGGATACTGACTCCAAAAAGGGACCTGTCGTTTTGGGGAAGGAACTAGCACTGTGTGAATTTCAAGCATCTCCACCTTTGAAGCACCTACTCTCCATTTTGTCCAGAGAGACTGCTAGCTGGCAGCCTGATTCTGGGTGTGAGGTGCCTTCAGATGAGAAAGCCCCAGTCAAGGGGTGTCTTCTCTACATGGGCAGCCAGACAAACTTCACATTTTTAGATTTTCTTGGAGATGCTCTGAAAAGAAAGAAATTTTTCATTGTAGGAAAAAGTGCCTATACTCCAGTGTGAACTAGTCAAACCCAATTTAGTTTTTAGGTGAAAGTAAAAATAATTATGACATTGTACTTCCTAAACTTGTATATTTTTGAAACATCTGGAAAGCACACGTATTCTTTTGTGAGCTCATGTAGTAATTGACTTACAGAAACCTTTGAATATGTTCTTTAGTAAAATCCTGTCTCATGGCATTTATTCAGGCTATAGAATAGATTTCTCCCACACAGTATCCTGGCAGTGTGTATATTGCCATTTATTTGAATATGCTTTATGGCGTTAAGCACTTCTGGTATACTTTTCATGCGAGACAACCTAAGGAAACGAACAGAGGTACGGCATGATTAAGCATATAGGTCACAAGATAAATTTACATGGAGAGCCAAGTTTCCAGCTTTAAGCAAATGACTTATCTGTAACGTGATGCAAGTACAATGACCTTTCAAATGTTTGCTGGGCTTCAAGTGTCCGGAACAATCAATATGTACATTATTGTTTATATTTTATGTTCCTGATCCCATTAATGTATGCCTACAGAGTGCTGGGACACCATTAGTTTCTGATACTTCTGAAGCTACTGGGTGGCATTTATCAAACAGAGAGGCAGCACTTACTGACTTGTGACAGTTTTTGAATTTCTTGAGCTCAGTGTTTCATGAGCTGCTTATCTAGTTTTGGTAAGCAAGGCTTTTATTGCTCTGAAGCCTCCTCAATTAAATAGTAATGAACCAATTTGTTTAAAACGAATCTTTAACTTGCAGACTCATTAATTTCTCCATTGTGAATGTCAGAAGATGTGTTCTTGGGCAGGGGAGACCAGGAAAGCACGGGGCAATGATTGTTGGCTGTGGGAGCTGGGAGGAAGGGACTGTCTCTAACCCATTGTGTGACCTTGAACAGGTCTCTTAATGTCCCGGAGACTCTGGTTCCCCAACTGTGAAGGGGGTGAGGTGGACCCGATAATCACTAAGGTTGCTTCCAGCATGGACATTTAACAAGTAATGGAATATCAATATGCAAATACGCCGGTAGCAGTGCAGCCTTACCAGTAAGTGCAAAACGGAGATGTGGGGAAATCTTTCAACCACCTTGCCTCCCCCCTGAATAAGGAAATAAAGGAAAGTTGCATTCCTTCCTATTTGCCCAGAATAGAATAGATTTATTATGGATGTCCGGGAAAGAGGCATTTGTGAAGTAAATATACATATAACAAAATAAACATAAACATATATATGTAAATAAATATATAAAAACATATTTAAATATAAATATGCATAAACCAAATATAAATGTAAACACCTCACAAATATATATGAAAATTATATATATGCAGTTGCACAAAGACCTATAATTATATGTAAATATATAAATATATGTCATATATAGGCCCCTCTTTTGTTTCTACCTCACTTTCTCCCGTTCTACATACCTTATCCTCACCCCACTCCAAAAATGCTGCGAGCGAAAAGTGCCACCTGTTATTGAGGCATAACAGGAACTCTTATTCATTGAGGAGATGGAGGATAGCTACCCACTTTTGTATTAATTAACTCTCTCTTTCTAGGGTTTTATTATTGGAGAGTCTAATGACTTAAAATTAACCACCCATGGTCCAATTAAAAAATCATGAATTGATGAATTGGTTTCTAAATTCTCTGTGTTATCGACAAGTTGCTGCATCAGTGAAGCTATAAGACATGTCATCCATTATTAACTTTGATGGCATTAAAAAAGATAAATTAGATCTTTTAGGTAGAAATGAGTTCTCACAAAGGCTGCCCTTCTAAGTGGACATGGTCTCAATTTTCTCTGAATTTCAGCCCACTTACTTGTTTGAGTTTATTCTGGTTTCACTTAGATTTTATTGATTGTTTAGTAAACATTAACTGATGATGGAGCCTTCTTAATATGAGCAGATAATAGATAATCAATGTGTAATGCAGTTTAAGTGATAAAATACTTTTGCCAGGAATATAAAATGTGCCATAAGGACTAGAAATGCCTTATTTAAAAACTTAAAATTTACAATGAAAATTTTAGAAAGTAAACCTCTCTCTTCAATGGACAAGAAGTTAAATTTACTTTTAAGACAACAATAATAGATAGGAACATATAAATAAAGCATGCTGTTTCTAAGGCACACTGAAAGTATAAGCATACCCACTTAGGAATAAATTAGCATGCTTTGAGCTCTTTGAGCTCTTTGTGCAGTTTGTGCTAGGACAAAGGTAAAAGGCAATAATAATAAATACAGTTAAAAATAGCATTAGAAATTTGAGCTCAATAGTTGATTTATTACAGAGGGAAAATGTTCTTACCTTGGCTTTTGCAAAAGTCCTTATTCTTACTATTATTTACTTCTTCAACCTAAAACCATCTTTTGTTTCATAGCCAGAATCTTATTTTTCTAACATTGCCCATTAACGGCTCCACTATCTGCTGCAACACAAGATGTGTTGGGAAAAAAATGACTTAGGCAAGTTTTTAATACCTCGAATTGGACCCGCCCTTTATCCCACAATCCCCTTTGTCTGTCTCATTATTGATCAGACATATGCTGGTTTTTGAAGCCTGGGAATTAACAGGGCAGTGTTTTATTTGACTATTTATCTCTTTAGCAAAATTGTTGCCATCTCTGACCTTTCAAAAATGTTTATGACAAGGTGTTTGCTGTTAATTGAACACAGGAAGGAGTGAAAAGCCTCTTGGTTGGATGTTTTATTTACCAGTAGATAAGCTTTTCTTGTAAAATCAGTCTTAGAGGAAGTGGATTTGAGATGTTGCTTTTACTTTTATGTAGCAATATAGCTTGAGGAAATTACTATTTTCTAATTAGCAGACCCATTAATAGGATAAGCAAAGATACGGCTTTATAGAAAGTATGCAATAGCTGTACTGGCCTAGATCCATTTTCATACCTAGAAATGTAAGAATAGAAATATAAAATCATAGTTTGGAAAGGACCTTAAAGATATCTAATTAAATCCATTTTATTTCTCAGGTGGCTAGACAAATGTACACAAGTTAAGGCACTTGTCTTCTGTCCCTTAACCTGTAAGGACCACTTCAGAGTTCCTTGACTGCCAATCTAGTGTTTTATTATTGTCAGTTAGATGCAAAACTCTACTTACAGATATAAGTAATTATGTTATGGCTTAAGTTGCCTTTGTGGAGACAACAGCTTGCTAAAAGTCCTTAGGGATGGGGAAGTTTTGTTAGTTATTCGCAAAATGGGGAGGCATTCTATATTCTTATAAGGCCCCACCTGATTCAGTCCTACTCACCGTTTTGCCTTCATTTCTTGCCCATCTCCCCATCATCCCCGATGTCGCACCACACCGCCCTCTCTTTTATTCCCAGGACCTTCTCGGGTTCTTTTCCATGTTGGCTTTTCTTCAGTCTGGAATGATCTTCCTCCAAATCTCTCTTTGGCTGGTTTCTTATCACCATTTAGGTTTCTGCTCAAATGCCACTTCTTCAATTAGGTCTTTCTCTACCACCCGATGTCCATGTAATGAGGATAGTAATAGAAGTAGTGAACCAGCAGCTAACACTGAGCTTTTAATTAACGCCAGCCACTGTTGTACATACTTACTGAGTATTAATTCATCATTTAACCTTCAAAACAGCCCTTGAGGTATGCCTTTTTGCTAATTGAAATGATCCTGGTTTGTTTTTTTTTTTTCTCACTAATGATCTATCTCCCCTCTACCCCATTAGACTCTGAGTTCCCTGAGAACTAGGATGTTAGCTCTCTTATTTACTGCTGTTTTTGCCCAGGTCCAGAATAATGCCTAAATCTAGTGGTTTCTCAATAAATGCTGCTAAGTGAATGGATGAATTTGAGGAAGGACAGCAAGACAATGAGAATGGAAGAAGCTGTGGGCTGGAAGTTGACTCTCTAAGTGAGTGTAGTGTGAGGTTTCTCCCGGGAGCAGAAGCCAGATGATGAAAGTGTGAATATGTGAGTGTGTGCATCAAGTGTGGGCTGTTTTCAAGCAGGTTGGCAGTGAGGGCAGTGGGGTGCAAAGTGGCAATAGTGGTTTTTATGCTTTTGTCGGAAAACCTAGTAGGAACCTTCCACCCTTGGAACTGAAGAATGCCCCCTCAGTGCTCGTCAGTGATTACAGAACAAAAAGACCTGCCTCTGTCTCATTTTCCCAACAGTATGGCCAGCTGAAAAACTGAAATAATGGTCTGACCATAGAGTTGTTGTCCACTGTCATCATTTCACCACGGGTGCACTCCTGGGCGGTCATTTCCCAGGACCATCCTTGGAGTAGCAGACCTTCCCTCGACTCTTTCTATGCCATCAGAAAGTCTATAAAATACCAGCAATGTGCTTTGGGATCCCAGGAGACTTGTCATTCATCCTTTTCTACGTACTCGGAAGTTGCTAAGAGCATTACAGTTACTTTGTTTCCTTGACTTGACACCAGGAGAGAGACCGTAGAAGTAGTGAGTGCTTCCATGAGGGGCTTCAAACCATTCCTCCTCTGGTCTGTGCTCTGCATGGCCAACCAGAAATGTTTCCATTGCATTGCTCTCATTCCTAATGTGTGCAGTGAGTAGCCCCTCATCCCCTCTACAGCACTTACTGCCATCAAAAGGACAGTACCAGCAATGTCACATGTAAAAGCTAACCCCTTTATACGTGGTTTTGGGTAGCAGTCTGGTCTCTCTAATGAGCTGGTATGAAATCATCAAACAGCAGTGGAAAGGGACACTTTGTTTTTACAGAGACTCTATTATGAAGTCAGATACTGCTACAATTTCAGGGAAGAAAATACTGCTCTTTGTTCAAATGTAGCAAAAACATTTCTCTTTCTCCCCATCAGTGACAAATACAGATTCTCTGTGGAATCTTTATTTTTCTTTTCTTTGTGTGTGTGTTCTTGTTAGTAATTTAGAAAGGTTAATAATTCAAATGGAGCCAGTATTATGAATCAGAGAATAAATATTAAGGCTAAAGTGCGAATGTTGCAGCATGACACAATGAGGTGCTCAAATGAGGCACCACGGACATTCAGGGATCAACAAGTCTTCCTCATGAACAGCTTCCCCAGGCATTTCAGGATGTGGAACATTCTGCATCCTGGGTCACAACTTCCAATAGCACCTGCCAGTTACCGTGACAACCAAAAACATCCTCACCCCTTGCAAAAGACCTGCAGGGGTGGGTAGCATATCCTTTGGCCATGACCTAGCCCAGGAATCTTTCACATAAATGCCAGTGGTGCCAGGGGATAACATAGCATAAATGTGTTAACCTGGCCCCATGTAAAGCAACAGGGAGAGGTGTGTCCTGTGATTGCTGGGGAAATGTGCATGGTTTGCTTAGAGATGTTCAAAATGAAAGTTGAATAGGCGTTAACTCCTTGTAGCTTTTCTCAGTGTGTCAACCTCACCCCTTCCATCTCCAGCCTTTGCTTTTCCATCTGCCTCCTCTTCGTTTCTATCCCCTGACCATCTCCTTTAACCATGGTCTACCTGGTAGACTATATTATAGTGCACTAATGTCCTTTTTCTCTGCTGAGCTGGGAGCTCTTTGAGGACTCCTGTCTCACTTTGGCCCTGTATCTCCAGCGTCTAATGTACTGCTTGGCACATGGCAGGCTGCCTTAAATACTAGTTAGGTGGGTGAATGAATGAATGAAAGAAAATTATTCTCGGCCTTTAACCAATATCTGAGTGTATAAGTGATGTTGATATTTTAAATTTCCCCTTAGTCCACATCTGCTGGGTTTCTTGTATGTCTTCTCCTGGCACGTGGACAAGGGGTTATCTTCATGTCCCCTCATCTGTTCTGTTTGTTTTGTAGTGTGCTGGTTTTGCTGCACGATTGGAATAATTAAAACCTGAGATTGTAAAACTCGTCTTGTGAGCTCTCCTTGCTGTGCTTTGTCCAGGATCACATCCTGCTCTCTCAGATATGCGAAGGTGTGCTGGCTTGTGATTCTTCTGTACGAGCTAGCAATGTGCTCAGTTTCTTGCTCCGGTTCATGGCAGGGGAGTAGCGGCTGCCTCTGTTCCAGGCAAATGAGCCTCATTGATGTTGGGTATGATTTCAGTGGAGATAAAAACTCCAAAGTCAGGACTTCCCAGAGTGTCTTTTAGATTCCCCTTCCTAACTTCCTTCCTTTTCTCCCTCTCTTTTCCCTCCATCCCTCTTCCTTCCTTCCTCTGTCTCTCATAATTCTAACCTGTTTCTTTGGGTTGGAACTGTATGAGAAATCAATTTTGCTGGTTTTCCACCCTCCTCCTGCCATTTTCTTTGGTTATACAACCCCTGAAAAGAGCAGGATATGAGCTATTCAAAAGTAACACAGTAGGATCACTTGGGTGGCTCAGTTGGTTGAGTGACTTTTGATTTTGGCACAGGTCATGATCTCACGGTTGTGGGATGGAGCCCCAAATCGGGCTCCATGCTGAGCATGGAGCCTGTTTAAGATTCCCTCTCTCTCTTCTCCCTTTGCCCCTATCCCTTGCTCTCTTTCTCTAAAATAAAATTAAAAAGGTAACATAGTAAACTTCTCCTCTATCCCCAGGAGCTTAAGCAACTAATCTTTCAGGATTTTATGTAGAAGATTTTTTTACTAGTGGGTTAAAGATTCCCGGATGCTTATAACATACCTCCTCTTATTTCCATTCATATTATTATTTCCTGACAATGTTTTCAAACATGAAGACATATTGTTAATTCAGACACTTCTTTCTCCTCACATGCTCTGCAGTTTGGGGTTTGGTTGGTTTTCAAAGAAAGCACACACTTGACCAGCTGTTTGGTTTCCCACAGCCAACATGCACACGCCCAGGGTGTTCCCCTGTGATTTCCAAGGCCTGGCTCTCTTCTGATAAGGTCAGCAGCACACACAGTTTATCCACATCTGCTGTGTTCCTCGAGGTCAATCAAAAGATTCTTCCTTCTGGGACTAATGGGAATCTCCCAGAGAGAAATAATTATTGCACTAGAGAAATCTATTGATCTACATTGTATGGTTCACTTGGTATTTGGGGTTCAGGGATACTTTTTGAAACTGGGAGATCAATTAGGCAATTCAGAATGAGCATACACTAGCAAATGCATTCATGCCATACACTTGCGAGTATTTGTGACTATGGCTGTTAGAATGGCAGAATGCTGCATTCGTTTGCCATAAAATGTCAGCAATGTAGGTCATCCAGCATTATTGACCTCATTGGCTGAAATTTACGTTCATGAGAATAGTAGTGGGCACAGTCCCAAATCAAAAACCGATCAATGGAATCATGAGTGTTTCCGTTGGTATGATTTCCCATTTTTTAAAAAAATATATATGTCCTAATGCTGATCTATCTAGAAATATGAGGAGCAAATGACTCTGGGTTGCAGAAAGCAAGAGCACTGGGCTGCTAGCCTTTACGTTTCGCTACTCACGTCAACCCATGTTGAAATTTTCAAAAGAAACTTGGGACCATGACAACATTTTCTGTGTTGCCGTCTAGATCCAGGAACTGAATAAATAATTAAAACCCTTCAATAAACTATCCACCCTTTGGCTCTTTGTTTCAATATATTTTTGTTGCCAAATAATTTTCCCTCACAGTTGCAAGTTGCAGTAGGCCTGGAGTCCTATTTTCTTATCCTCCTTTTGGAATTAGAAGACATAGAGCTATTTCCCAGTCACTGTGTCCATCAGCTGTGTGTCTCTTTGCTCTGGGTTTATAGCTGCACATGATGAAAGGCACTGTCTCATACTTATATTGTGAAAGTCAAATAAAATAATTCGTATGTCACCAGCATGCTATCTGACATGCAGTAGACCCTGAAAACACTGGTCTAATTTTTATCTTTATGTTCTGTAGAGTCTAATGAGAAACGAAAATGACCTAAATGCTGAAGAAGATACTGAATAAGCCTCAAGGCGATATCATTGAAGTTTTGTCGGAAAATACTTGATAGAACTTTTGTTCCTTATGAAGATATTTTCTGAAGGCTGAAGAGGTAAAAAACTTGAAAGTTGTTATTCCACTAAGGTATAGAACTAAAGCAGGTTTCTGAAGATTTTGTGTTGGGGCATTTATCTATTGCTCTTACACTTCTATCTACAGAGGAGTCCATATGTGTTCATTGATTGGTAGCCACAGTCTTCTCATATGTGAAACGGGTTTGTAATTGTAACAACCTCATAGGATTTAGTGAGGATTGAATGAGATAAAGTATATAGAGAGCTTTGGATACCACCTTCCACATAGTAAGTGTTCAATAAATATTTGATTTAGTATTACAATATATAAAATATAATGTATAAAATACATAATATAATTAATAATATAGTAACAATCCGAATTAATAAAGAGCCTTCCTACCATGGAGGCTGTTGGATTTCCATACAGAGATTAAAAAGGATGGAACGGGTTATCTCTAAGCTCATTCTAACTATAAAATACACACTTTACAATTTTGATAAGTCTAACATCATCAGTACCAGAATAGTGTGGAAGACTCCATTTTCTGGACTTGCATAATTCTAAATGACATATCTCAGTATGAAAATCCATACTTTTAAATCTCAAATGTTGAAAAGCCCCAAGACAAACACCTAGTAGCATCCAGCCGTTTCTCCCTTTCAGATGGGTGTAATTTAATGACATCTCAACCTTGTCACGTACAGAGATCCTCAGATCTGTTTTAGAAGTTATTCCCTTTTTTCTAGAAATATAATAAGAAACAAANAAGATAGCTTTGGTTATTTGCAAGGCAAAAGTGCTGATGCAGGAAGGCCTAATTGATTAGAACAATATACGGGCTGGCTTAATGCTTTAGGTCAAATCCTTGAGAAGTTTACATTCCTTATATAAGATTCAATGTGTTGCAAGCACCTTTCTTGTCAAATGCCATTTCTTCCCCTTTTGTTCATTGGGTTCTGAGTTTGACTTGTGGGGATGAATCATGGTAGCATTGTTGCAATAGATTCAGAGGCTGTTCAGAGACAGCAATTAGGTTCTGACTATTACTTTCCCTGCTATTTTTGTATTTTAATGTCTCCTTTGCCATTTGAACAGCTCAGCATTTCTCATTCTTGCATTTTGGTAGTCTGCAGATTGTGGTTTAGACCTGTTCTAGAATGGGCTTTCTTTTTTTTCCCCTCTCTGAGTGATTCACACTTTCATCATATGCTTGAACTCCCGGGTAGATGGAGAGTTAATTAGGTTATGCCCAACCTGTCCTTACTGTATCAGGCCCTCAGAGAAGTCAGAGGTGACTTCACTCAAAGTGGCAGGCTTCGCATTGCTACTGCTCTTCCTTGCGGTCGTATGTCTTTGCAGCTAACTCCACTGGGCTGGGCAGTTCAGATGTGACTGGGTGACCGGCAGGCCCTTTGTTCCCTCTCTCAGCTCTGCCGTTCTCAGAATCTATGCCAGTTCATTGTGGATGGACCCCTTCTGATCTAGAATTGATTGGATATGACAAGTAGATGGATGGGAGGATGAGGGAGACGGGGAAATTGAAAATAACTCTTAGGCTTATAGATTGGGCTACTGAGTCGATGGGGCTTGCAATACCAAGATAAGGAATGAGGAAGAAGGTGGGTTAGAAAAATGAGAAGTTCAATTTTGGATTTGAGCTTGCTCTGTGTTCAGATTGTCCTTCAGGTGGGGATGCAGCAACAGGCCAATGGAAAGAAGATCTATAGGTCAGTATAGGTAAGGTATTAGAGGAGCATCTGTGCCTTCAAGTTCTTTTTTTTTTTTAAAATGAATTCTTTAAAAATTACAGGAAAGCAGTGTAGGTTGCATGGAATGTGGGGGCATCCTCTTTTATTAAGAGGTCCCTCTCAGGGGCGCCTGGGTGGCTTAGTCGGTTAAGCGTCCGACTTTCGCTTAGGTCATGATCTCGCAGTTCGCGGGTTCGAGCCCCGCGTCGGGCTCTGTGCTGACTGCCAGCTCAGAGCCTGGAGCCTGTTTCAGAGTCTGTGTCTCCCTCTCTCTCTGACCCTCCCCTGCTCATGCTGTCTCTCTCTCTCTCTCTCCTAGAAATAGATAAAACATTAAAAAAAATTTTTTTAAAAATAAAAAAAAGAGGTCCCTCTCAAATGTCTCTTCTAGCTCACAGAAGCTGATACCCACAATCTGTTTTACCTTTTATCGTGGCAAATTTCAAACACCTCCGAAAGAGAGAAACTAGTGTAAAGAACTCCCACTTACCATCACCTGGCTTTACCAGTTTTCAACTCATGGCCAAACTTGTTATGCCTCAACTACTCTATCATTTCTCTTCTTTCCCAGGATTATTTTGAAGCAAATCTCAGACATTGTATGTGCTACTGAATCTGTGCACATTTAAGCATGTTACCTCTAAAAGATAAAAATGTATTTTAAAAACCAAGCAATATATAATTATTGCATCTAAAAATGAACAATTCCTTAATGTTGTAAAATATCCAGGGGTGTTTAAATTTTCTTGTCTCATAGTTTCTTTTAATTTTTTTATAATATTTTTTTATTTATTTCTAGGAGAGAGAGAGACAGCGTGAGCAGGGGAGGGTCAGAGAGAGAGGGAGACACAGACTCTGAAACAGGCTCCAGGCTCTGAGCTGGCTGTCAGCACAGAGCCCGACGCGGGGCTGGAACCCATGAACCACGAGATCATAACCTAAGCGAAAGTCGGACGCTTAACCGACTAAGCCACCCAGGAGCCCCTCATAGTTTCTTTTTAAAGTTTATTTATGTATTCTGAGAGAGATAGAGGAAAAGCATGAGCAGGGGAGGGGCAGAGAGGGGAGAGAAAATTGCAAGCATGTTCCATGCAGTCAGTGCAGAACCTGACACACGGCTCAATCCCATGAACTGTGAGGTTATGACCTGAGCCGAAATTAAGAGTCAGATGCTCAACCAACTGAGCCACTCAGGTGTCCCTCCTTGTCCCATAATTTTTAAAAATGATAATTTATTGAAATTAGTATGAAGTCAGTTCATACATTGTAATCTATTGCTATGCCTCAAAGTTTCTTTTAATGTATAGGTTTCCCTTTCCATCATTCCTTTATTTCTTCCAAGGTATTTGTTGAAAAAACCAGGATATAATCAGTTTATAAATTTCAGCACTGAATACAAATGGCTCTCAAAAACCGCTGCTGCTATCGATAAGCCAGTGTCTCAGAATTTTGAAGAGCGGGAGTCAAGGAAATCCATTCCTAAGTCCAGCAGTATAACTGGGCAGGGAGAAGGTGCCTGTAAATGGGGAGATTTTCCACAGGTGAAGTAGAGTAGGTAGATGAGAGACAGTTCACATACAGGGCCAGGGTTGGTTATCTCATGGTGGTTTGTGTGACTCCAATCAACACCTTTCACTCAGCTCAACATTAAATGCAACACAATATATTAACATTGATTGAGTATAGTGTTGTCATCCTAATCACCACCAATATACATTTATTAAGCTTTTCCTACTTTTGAATACTCAGGTTATATCGCTGTCCTGGTTTTCTACTGAGGTCTTTAGTTGTGAAGGCTTGAGAGTGATTTTCTCTGAAAATCTCACTCTCTTCCCTCAAGAAAGGGTGACTAAGTGGGTACATCAGTGTGGGTTGGTGTGTTGACAGTATTTTGAAGAATGATTTTGTGTCCGTATTCATTCAGTTTTAGGTTAGGGGCACGGACCTTGGGATGTTATGGTCTCTGTAAAACTTGCTGCCATTTTTTTGGTTGAAAATCAGTAACACTAATCCCCACAGATTCAGAGGTGATTACTGACTGTGTTATGGGCTCTTCACATAGCCAAGGAGCCTGGGAACCGGCCCATGGCAGTGGATGCTTCTGGGCATTAAAGAGTAACAGAAGGATGATGAAGGAATTTGGCAATGCTGCCATTGTATGAAAGACTTTTTTGGAAAATGTGTAGGGATGGGCTTTGGGAAATCCTCTTGGGGTCTCTTTTTTGTCAACTAAAGTAATAATGTTCTCATTGTATGGATGAAGAGCTGAGTCAGAGAGAACCCCACAGAGGGCTCCCACGACCTGGGCAGTGTCATACTGCATGGAAGTAGCAGAGGAGAGTGAAGGGAATGCTGGGATGCTGATGCATGGCTCTCGCCAACACCTCATTCTGCCTTCCATAAAATACCACTGCTAGCAAAAGGAGAGCATGCACTTCCTTCACTCTAACTGTTTAAGCTCCTGAAGGGTTGTGCACCTGCAGCATTTCAAGACTTTTATTCTTCTGTCTTCTGGCCCCATTTCAAGCCCAGCAAGAGAGACAACAGGGGACACTGATTAAGAACTCTGCCACTGGAGTCAGACAGTCCTGGGTCATGCCTGCTCTGCCACCCACCGGTTTTATGACTTTGGCAATGACACTTAACGTCTCCAGTCCTCAGTTTCCTTATCTGTAAGGTGGGGGCAATAATGTCTACTTGGTTTTGTTGTCAGGGTTAAATATGTGATAATCCCTGTAAAGCACACTGCATGGGGCTGGACACAGTGATACCTGGAAACGTTGCTGCTGTGGTTGTCATCAGCTTAGCACTCCAAGGAGGTGAAATGAAGCGCTTCATATCTCACTTGTCTGATCCATGCCTCATATCATTGAACATGCTCAGAGACCTCTCCTGCCGTTTTTATCTAGTTTTTTCTTTACACAACCTCAGCTCTTGCTAATGCTATACACAATGCAAAGAAAGCAAAGCTTCTTTGCTTTGTCTTTTCACCTTGTATTTCTTCTGCCTTCTCTGCCCTACTTTAAAGATGCTCTGGTGTCAGGAGTGGGGTGTTCATGCTCGCTCCTGGGTCTCTGGCACCACCCCCTCTGCCTACTTAAAAATTTTTTTTTAATTGTAATTTTTTTTTTTTTTGAGAGAGAGAGAGAGACAGAGTGTGAGCAGGGGAGGGGTAGAGAGAGAGGGAGAATTGGAAGCAGGCTCCAGACTCTGAGCTGTTAGCACAGAGTCCATCCAACACAGGGCTTGAACCTGCTGACTGTGAGATCATGACCTGAACCACAGTCTGACACTTAACTGACTGAGCCACCCAGGTGTCCCTCTGCCTACTTAAACTCTCAGACCCCCTTTTCAACGAATCAAAATTTATCCATAGATAGCTTTCACCTAGCAGATATACTTCCTGGTTTGTAGATTGGATCCAGCCTCAGAATTACATTCTTTGGCCAACACAGTGTTTGATTTTTAATTTTTTTTAAGTTTATTAATTTATTTTGAGAGAGAGAGAGAATGAGCATGAGCATGGGGGAGGGGCACAGAGAGAGGAAGAGAGAGAATCCCAAGCAGGCTCCACACTGTCAGTGCAGAGCCCGATGCAGAGCTAGAACTCCTGAACCATGAGGTCATGACCTGAGCCAAGATCAAGAGTTGGACGCTTAATCAACTGAGCCACCCAGGAGCCCTGTGTTTAATTAAAAAAAATTACTAAGTTGTTTTTTTTTTTAATATTTTTATTTATTTCTAGGAGAGAGAGAGACAGCATGAGCAGGGGAGGGTCAGAGAGAGAGGGAGACACAGACTCTGAAATAGGCTCCAGGCTCTGAGCTGGCAGTCAGCACAGAGCCCGACGCGGGGCTCGAACCCGCGAACTGTGAGATCATGACCTAAGCGAAAGTCGGACGCTTAACCGACTAAGCCACCCAGGCGCCCCAAAAAATTACTAAGTTTTAACAGTCAGGAAATTTCATATAAAAGCCAAGAAATGGTATGTGTCCTGGGACCCACCCTTCCTAATGGCAATCAGCAGTAGCTCTTCAGATAGGTGGTGCTGCTCAAGTGCACCACAGTTTCTACCCATCCCTCACACCTTAAACCTGCCTTATTATTTGCCTTCCTCTTGACTCAAGAGTCGTTTGCTTTTGTAACTCAACAAATTTAAATCCCCAAAAATAGTAATTGGTGAACTGGCATAATGAAATACATGAGTTTCCAATGTTTCCCATATATTTAACATCAATATATATGAACTGCCTTTTTCATGCTGATTTAAGATGATGAACAAACATTTCAAGCTGATGTGTAGTGTGATGCTATCCACCAGTTTAGGCTAGGGAATATTGCTGTCTCTACTATATCAGTATTTGGGTGATATATGAATCTTTGTTTAACTCTTAGTTTTTCTATTTAAAACATTATCAAAATTAATGGAGACCATAAAAATGCTAATACCAATGCTAGACAGCTTGAATCATTCAGTGCAATACTTGTTAGGCTCGTTCAGCCCTGCATTAGGTTTTAAGCTGGAAACAGAGAGAGGGTATGTCAAACGTAAAAAAGATATCATCAAAAACCAGATCTATAAGAAGAGGACTATTTTCTAATATTTTAGCTTTCTGAGAATGAAACTGCTCTTAGAGCATCAAAATCCTGTTCCACTTTTTCTTTTTCAAATCTGATAGAAGTTTTCAGGGACCTGCATGTAATATGTACTATCTGTATTTGTTGTTGTTCTTTTTCAGAGGACTGCCAGAGACACAAGACATTACCCAAAGGGAACACATTTCAGTGGTAGATTTTTCCTAGGGTCTGACACAAGTCATTGTGAAAGATTTGGGGGGAATATTTATTGAGCACCTAGTAGCTGTAAGGCCCTCTTGAATTGTCATAGGAGTCCTGAAATTAGGTATTGTCCCTGTTTAATAAGGCAGCACAGTGTCTCAATCTGCCCAGGCCCATTTCCTGGTTCCTCTTCTGACTTGCTTTGGAACCTTGAGCAAGTAACATAGCTTTTCTAAGCCTCAGTTTTATGATCCATAAAATGGGTTGCTGTGAGTTTTACGTGAAGTAATACGTATTAGCATGGTTAGTGCAATTCCTAGGACAAAATAAGAACTCAACAAATGTTGGCAGTTGTTGTTATTTAAAGTAGAGTCTTGACATCCTTCCGTTTTGGACAGCTGCCTACCCTTCCTCCAGGTAGATCTGGGCTTAGCCTCCTAACAGTAGAGATGGCTACTTCTTGTGTTGGGTGGCCCCTTCCCCATATTCGCAGACCATCTGTGGAAATTGATTGGAACTGGTGGCTAGTGCCACTCTGGTTCCATCTTTGGTCCCTTCCTTTCTCATCCTGACCTTGCCACAGCTTGACTTCCCATCTACTGCCACTATCTCGTTTAAAATAAAAGTAATCTCCCTCTCTGAGACCCTTCTCAGTTGCCTACCTGTTATTCTCTGTAAAGTTCAAATGATTTCAGTGTTTTAGGGAACTTAAGGTGAAAAAACGTGGAACTGATAGTCCTCAGCCTGGCCAGTTTAATTAGAATGACTGTGGAGTGTTCTGTTAATTAAATAAGGGGTTATTTTTAGATGTGGTGTTCATTAGCCCTCCTGAGCACCTCTCCCCTCAGATTTGTAAAAAACAGGTTAATTTATGGCCTCGTTAGAAGTCATTAACTCTTTATCTTCACCTTGTTCAGCAAAATCACTCATGAGGCTTCTTTGTTACTAGAAAATCCTAATGAAGCTGAGATGAACATCACATTTGGGAAGCAAAGCTGCCTTTCTTCCTATAGTGCATTCTCCCTGGAGGTACTTTCCAAAGACATTGCTCTAGGCTGTGGAGATTTGCTCCAAATACTCTCATATTAGGTGCCTTTCAGCTTCATCATAGAATCCAGCTCTCAGAGCTATTGAGCCATTTTCAAAGCACAGAGCTCTGCTATCTGTCGGGGAATGATTCATCCTTCAGACCACACTGGCAATTTTCTCACCACGGCTGTCTCTAATGTCTTGCTGTAGATTGAATCAAACTGAACTTTAAAACACTTTAATAAAATTCAAGGCAAGATATGTAAATTTATGAATGTGGAGATGTATATAATTATATAAGATTATATATATACACCGTATATGCACTTTAAAAAAACAGGTGAACCTTCAAAAAAAAAGATATGTCCTGTATGATTTCATTTTTGTAACACTCTGAAAATGACACCATTATAGGGATGGAGACAAGAAAGTAGTTGCTAGGTGTTAGGGACAGAACGTGACTATAAAAGGGTAGACGCAATTCAAGTTCTGTATCTTGATTGTGGTGGCAGTCACACAAATCTTTATATGTGACAAAACTGCACAGAATTCAGTGCACGCGCACACACACAAATAAAGAAAAAACAGAAAATCCCAACAAGATGATTCTATGTTGTAACATGCATCAAGTCAAATATATGTAACTACAGCAAATAAAGTAGGAAACAACAACATATATGGCTAAGGTTTGGACAGACTTATTAGCTGTAGCTGGACAGGCACATGACCACATTTAATCAAATCATATTTATTCTCAAAGTCAGTTGAAATAGTTTCTCTGAAGTCATCTGCTTGGTTGTAGCTTTAGGTACCTATTAATGAATAATAAAACATTTGAATTCTCTATAAGTATGTTATAATTTCAGTACTTTGCATTTTGCTTTGGGCTTTGTTAATAATTTCATATGGCTTTATGATCAAGACATAAAAAGTTAACAAAGGGTCTTTTTTTTGCATTAGAATAGAACAGAGAAATCTTTGCATGAGTTTATAAATGCTCATTCCTATTGTGGACATAATCCTTTGGTCAGTCATCAATAACAGAATTTATGGGAAATATCTTTTTTTCTTTTTCCCTTTATCACCATCATCCCACTCGATATGATTATTGACTCTGATTGATTTTTAAGGGTGTGGGGGTAACTGAGAAGACCAGTTTTCTGTTTCTGACTCTTAATTTTCTTGATAACATTAACTCCTTATATACACCTAGTTTTGATAGATTGATTATGAGGAGTTTAAGCTTATTTTATAGGATTCTTTTCCCCACCCTTTGTGCATATTGTCTCCCATGTAATGATCCTTTGCACTAAATTCCCAGTGCCTTTGTGGGACAGGGGTCCTATTTCTCATAGTGGAAAGGGACCTGATAAGTAAATAACATGTTAAATCATCTATGAAAAATTTCATTTTAGGTGAGATTGTTAGAAAAAATAAAAGCAACCTATTACAGTAATTTAAGTGATTCTTATATTTAAAATGTCAGCAATTAAATATGCCTAGGGAAATCTAAATAATGACTCATTAGCATTGGAAGGAAATTGGAGCAGTGCTTAACCTAAGTAAATGAACTTCTAAAATATGGTAGAATTTCAGTTACTATGACACCTAGGAAAGAAAGAGAATTTTTTTAGGGGTGCATGAATTTGACTTTTTTTCATACCATTTGTTGTGATAAGCAATTGCCTAAATCTAACACGAAGTGTTTCTTAACTCTGTATATCCAATATGTTGAAATTTAGATATATGAAATTTATATATATGTAAAATAGAATTGGGATACTCATAGCATCTCTTAGCCTCTCTACTAGATTTTAAGTTCTCTGAGAGCCGATGTTATGTCTTTGATAGCTTTGTGTCTTAGTAGTATATAAGATATTTAATATATTTATATTTAATATACTTAATATGTTTAATAGTAGACATTTATATTCTATTTTATTTTAGAGCATGAGTCAGGGAGAGGGCAGAGAGAGAGAGAGAGAGAATTTTAAGCAGACTACATGCTCAGTGCTGGAGCACAATGTGGGACTTGATTCTAAGACCTGTGGGGGTCATGACCTGGGCTGGAATCAAGAGTCATAGGCTCAACCAACTGAGCCACCCTGGTATCCCATTAGTAGTAGTAATCGTTAATAAATATTACTTGCCTTGTATATTTTGCTTTGATACTATTTAAGAGATCATTTGGGATTTAATGTTAAACTTATACACACATGAAAAAAATTCTGTATGTTCATTTCTTAAACATGCTTCCTTGCTTATGAAGAAAAACATCTGTCCTTTGGGAAATGCCAGTCTGTTCTATAATGAGTACCCATGGTTATTGCTTAAAATATTGCTTTTCAACAAAAGTAACTGATCTACAATCTATATCATTATCAATAATGTCTTTACTGCATTTCTGGGTTCATATTTCCAAATCTCATTCCTAGGTGTAGAAAAACAACTATATGTTAATCTGTTCTAAAAAGAATCCTAAATTCTGATTTCTGAAACTATAGAAGAAAAAGGTTTTAATTTAGTAAAAAAGAAAAAAAATCCAGCTCAGAAAACACAGTTCAGCAAACTTTTTCTATAAAGGGACAAGACAGTAATTATTTTTGGCTTTGCAATCCAAATAATCTGTTTCTGGGTTCAACTACTCAGCATTGTCCTTGTAGCAAAAACAGTCATAGACAGTATGGAAACAAAGGATGTGACTGGTTTTAACTCACAGGCTTTATAGTTTGCTTACCCCTATTATAGGCACTATGAAAGGGATGCCAAGCAAAATAAATAAATAAATAAATATAATCTTTTTGCTTATTTTGTGGAAAAAGCAAGTGTTATAGAGGAGATTCATGTGAAATATCTCAAGATACTGGCAATAAATGAATGTTTAGGAGGAGATTAATAATAAATCTGAAGAATCTGCAGGGTCACGGTTGGCACTAGTTTCACACAGAAAAATTAGGTCCTCTGGTGCCCAGGTGAAAGGAGGATAATTTTGTTTTTAACCCCATTCTGGTGCTATCTGTTGGTAAATGTCTATTGCTGCTCTCCCAAGGTGATGTGTGTGAAGCAGATGGTTAGGTTCTAGCACAAAGCCAAAGGCTGAGAAGTTTATTTTTGATTGGTTACTCATTGCCACCTCTTTGATACCAAAATGGGTATCAAATGGATATCAAAATGGGTACCATGGGCACTCACTTTCTATATTAGATGAAGGAAAAAAAAAAGCAATCCATTGTTCTTCCATTTAGACCAATCTAAATTGATTATCTTCCTCATCTCCCATTTACCCTGCCACATGTCTCTCTTAAACCATAACTTCAGGAGTAAAAGTATTTATACATTTTTGCTGAGTTCAAGGATTTAATGTGCTGAGCAACATATCATTCAAGAGCTGACCTGCAATTTTCTGATGATAATGGAAATGCTAATGTATTATTAGCCCTCTTATTTTTGGCCTTAAGTGAGCTACTAAATAGAATCATTATGTTGTGCCTATAAAGTGTGCAAGTAAAAGGGAAAGCACAGAAGTTAAGGTGTATTTCTCAAGTTGATTATAATATTGGAAAAATGGAAGGGAAAATCTAAGTTCAGATCCTTTTGCGGTAAAAAACAAAACAAAACAAAAACAAAGACAAAACACCCCCAAAAACAAGGGTCATAGGATAACCAGTTCTGAATTTGGCACTGCTATTCTTTGGATAAGCTTATTGCAGAAAGTTTTACCCGTGAATCCATATATTATAATTTTTAGTGCAACACTTGCTGCTGTGAGTTCACTGAATGAAACTCAGCATTTATCTGGTCTTGACAATGTCCCTGCCCCGATGCCCACACGTTGCTGTGGCATTTCATGGAGCAGTCACTCAGTCAGGCTGGGCCTTCTGGCTCTGTGCCTGCAAGGTTCATATGGAGTCTAAAGGAGAGCGAGGAAAACAGAACAAAAAAGGAATGCAGAGACGGTGTCCAGGAATCGTCTTTTTGCTTCTCAACCCACGGGGCAGGTCCGTGACACGCATTCTTAAGGGAGGGGGATTGCCCCTGGCAGGGCTGGGGGTCACTGTGTGAAGGACAAAACAATTGGAAGCATTATGACTTGTGGCCTCCAAAGGGTCACAGTACACAAACAAATATACACTGTATCTGTGGCATTAAAATGTCAAGGGGGAGCAATTTGTAAAAAAATGTCTAAGAAGAATCCTTAATGAGACGATAATGAAAAAAAGGCTAAGAAATTGCTCTGTGAGGAAGAAGGAGGGCCCCTTTCACCTTTTTGCTCAACCTTCCCAAAGCACCTGTTTTGATCAAGTGAATGATGGCCACCCGTTTGCTGGGCAATTGCGTCTGTCTCAGAAGTGCCCTGTGTCTGCCTTGATGTGGGAGGGGGAGAAGCCAAGTGCCTCACTTCTCCGCTGGACCTAATCCCAGAGCACTGGTCTACCCCTAGCATCCTCTGGTTATGTTTCACCAGATCCATGGCTGAGAAAGCAGCCCAAACTAGCTGCAGTGTTCTGAGCTACTGTATACCATGGCTTACACAGAGCTATTTGTAAGGAGACTCGAAAAGACTTGGAAATCTGGGGAGCCCTTTTTTTTTTTAATGTTTTATTTATTTCTAGGAGAGAGAGAGACAGCATGAGCAGGGGAGAGTCAGAGAGAGAGGGAGTGACAGACTCTGAAACAGGCTCCAGGCTCTGAGCTGGCAGTCAGCACAGAGCCCGATGCGGGGCTCGAACCCACGAACCGTGAGATCATGACCTGAGCAAAAGTCGGACGCTTAACCAACTAAGCCACCCGGGCGCCCCTCTGGGGAGCACTTTTATGCCGACCAGTTTTGCTACCCTTAGAGGAAATGATTGGGCTTTTCCTTTTCACTAGAAAAATTTAAACTTTTTTGTATTTGTCAAAATTCCAAAATTCTGATATGGGAGAGAAAAAAGGGAGAATAAACACGTCTTTCATTGGTCCCACCTTCTCCTGCAGGGATGACAAGTTTCAGTGCAAAAGTGGGGACATTATCCTGATCCTGTCTCCTTTGCTTCAAGTCATCCCAGCTCTCTGTTTCTCGGGTAAAGCAGCAGCTGTGCCGTGTGGACCTTGAATAGCCTAATGTCCAATTAACAGAGTCTTGGACTGATGTGCTCACACTCAGACATCTCTTTGGAGACAGCCACATGGCAGTTACCGAAAGGATGTTCTCACCTCTGGGGCTGAGCTCTGTCAGTCAGAAGTTGATTAAGGAAAAAAAAAAAAAGCATTTGGTGAAATTTGAGAAAGACATTAGAGTATAATGATCCCTTTTCTTTGCCATATGTTTTTACAGACTGACTCCTTCTATGGCATGGGAGAAGATTAATTTAAGGTCAAGCAGATATTTATCAGTGCCAGGCAATGCTGCTGGCATTACCAAGAAGTAAAAAGCAGTCTGAATGTGAAGGAGATAAGAAAGTGTAGGGTCAACTGCAATAAAAAACAGAAAAATAAAACAAAACAAAAAAACACAGAAGTCAAGTGTGTGTGTTATAAGAAAGGCAGAAGAAAAGCCTGTGGGTGATCAAAGAAAAATAGACCACAACTGATTGGAAGGATGAGGCAAGGCCTCCTGGGAGGCCTGTAGACACAGGTAGGATTTGAAGGCAGGATGGTGGACAGCGTGTTCTTGGGGGAGGGGAGGATGTGGGCAGAAGTCACTGCTGGGAAAGCAACAGGTGCATTAAGGGAATAAGCAGCTGCTCTTTGGACTGGGAAGTTACAGGTGATGTTTGAGAGTGCAGTTTCCCTGAGTAGAGAGCAGACGCTACCTTGTAAACGTGGAGGAAGAAGGGGGAGCTGAGTTGGCAGACGCTGCAAGGTCTGATGGCTCTTTAAAAGACCCAAAATGGAGGGGTCCCGAGGTGGCTCAGTCAGTTAAACATTGGACTTTGAGGTCATGATCTCATGGTTCATGGGTTCAAGCCGCATGTTGGGCTCTGTGCTTACGGTGTGGAGTCTGCTTGGGATGCTCTCTCTCTGCCCCTTTCCTACTTGCTCTCCTGCTCCCTCAAAATTTGATAAGTAAACTTCAGCAAAATATGCCCTAAAGGGAGTTCAAGAGCAGAGTAGCTCATTCTGCAGTGAGAACCCACCACCACATATGCATCTAAATTTTGAAGGGGGTATGAGCTGAAGCCTCTTGATTGCAGGTTTAGGCATCCTGGTATGAAGACCCTGCACTGGAGGGGCATGGAGGAGAGCCTCAGAGAGTGTCTCCTTTCTCTGTCACTACTCAGAATTTGATGTCTGTCTCCAAATCTAAGAGGCCATCCTAGGAAAAATGTGTGAGTCAGGTAGGAAAGGCTGCGGGACACCTGCCTGGAGGCCCCTGGTCTTACGGGAGGAGTAAGACTCGTCCATTGGCTTAGATGCTAGTTTTATTGGGTGACATAATCAAGTCCCGACCTCGCTGAGCTTCCTTCTTCTGGTGTGGAAGATGATGCTATGATCTTCCCAACGTATGCAAGATCCAAAGAAAATGGAAAGTGATCACATCTGTGAAATTACCTTGAAAATTTTTATTTTAATTACGAGCTGGTAGTTCTGATTCATAAATTATAAATTTTCATAAACTCCTTGCTCCATTGGTCTAAAATACAGAATCTGAGCCTTTAGGGGTCATTTGAAACTCATCAACCAATAGAATTTAAACATTAAGAGGGACTTGAATACTATCCTTGTTCTTACTTGCTGAAAGGCGGCAGCCCACCATAATGCGCTGGAGAGTGTAGATGCTGGAAATAGATTATGTCCAAATCCCATCTCTGCGACGTACTATTTGTATGACTTTGAGCAAGACTAGTTCTACCTTTCTGTGCCTCAGTGTTCTCATCCTGTAAAGTAGGTGTGAAAAATGCTCTCTATCTCGCAGACGGGTTGTGAGGATTAAGTGAGTGAATATGTGCAGAGCCCCGAGAATCTGCAGAGAGAGAGTAAGTACTACATGCACTGTTAAGGCTAGTTCAACTGACTCCTTTTTCAGAGGAGGAAACTGAGGTCTGGAGAGGCAAAGTGACTTGCTCAAGGCATTTATTTGTTTGGTGGCTAGGCCAGGTCTAGAACGCGTTTACATGACTTCCAGGTCAGTGCCTTTCTACTTCCTCCCATTGTCCTCTGTTAATTCTTCAATCAGCAAGACTTGCTTCTCATGAACATTTTGAAATGAAGAAAAACCCGTCAAAATCTTTCAGGGATTTTCAAGGGAGGAAAAATCACATATCTTTAAGGAGAAGGAAGAGCTTCTCAGAAAGAGCTGTAAAATCATGTCCTAACCCTGTGTTTAATTCCCGGAAAGCCCTTCGTACTGAATCTGGTCCCTGTGCTGCCTTTTCTTGCCTACCTGAGGCCCTTACATCACACTTGCTGGTCTGGGTCTCTGGCATAATGAATGAGGACTACACAGGGTTCTCCCTGGGCTATAGGAAGAAATAAATTGTGGACTGTTGCCTTGAGAGTAGGCTCTACATTTCTTCATGCTTGTATTCTAGGGACCTAGCATGGGATCTAATAGGGACTCAGTACATGTCCAGTGAAATGACAGGGAACAAAACAGTGTTCCGCTTGTGACACTGGAGAGTTCTGTGTGTGCAGCCTCACTGCTGCCTGGTAGAGACATTCATTTTATATTATTCCTACCCTGTCCTGGGACTCAAATAGGCTGCAGTGAGGGCTCATTCCTGAGTCCCCAGGGAGAGACTTGACCCCTTGGGACCTCAATTCATGTATCCATGACAGGGAAATAATAATATGCACAACATCCTGCAGATAAATGAGCGTCGTCTGCAAAACGCTTAACCAGCTGAGGTGAGAGATGCTGGGAGGCATGGGGCATGCTGGGAGGCACCCCCTAAGAGCCAGAAGCTGGGGGCCTGGTTGGACCAGGATGTCCACCTCAGACAGGATGTGAGGATGCTGGTCAACTGCAGGGCGGGTGGGGCTTGGGAGGGACTCTTGATGCTTCCATTCTTTGGAGGCTCAGGAAGGGCAGGTGGCCTGGAAGGGGCATACCCCTGTTCTGCTTGCCTATGCCCAAACCAGTAGGAAAGCCTGCGAGAGTGCAGGGGTGGCCTGCTCCAAGATCATGTGAGTCAGGGGTTCCCACTCGCATTTGTGTACCACTTGGCGTTCCGTGGCAATATTTTCCGCATTAATGGTACAGCGAGGAGACTGCAGTGTGTGGATATGTGTATGTGTGTGCAAGGCATGGTTTTTATTCTCCTGATTTGTGTTCTCACTTCTCAATGATAAAATGTCTTTTCCTTCATGAAGTGTCAGTGTTGATAGATGGTAGATAAAAATAAAACCTCTTTATTGAGAAAAAAAAGGTGGTGCTTGATTTGAGCCTCTTAGGGAGGAATATATAATTAATACAAAATGCATATTTATGTATATTATGTATGTACATGAATTTCCTGGTGTGTGAAATTCCAAAGTCTGGGTATCACCTATGAAAACAACTTGTCTAGGCTTCTACGAACACAGAAATTAAGCAGTGCTGTTACTTTATTTGGAGGCTAAAAGCACCGGGAGTCTCTTTAAGGAGCTGTTCAGAGTCTGGAGTTCAAAATCAAAGGCAAGACTTATGTTCTGACCCCAGCTGCATAAAGGGCACTATATTTAATATTGTTTGTAGTGGTCATTGGTTGAGTATGTTCTGGAAGAGTGCTAGGAATTTTGTGTTATCTTTATTTTAAGGTCTCATAACAATCCTGGAGAGTGGGTGAATTATCCCCTTTTAAAAATGAGGAAACTGAGGCTCAGAGATATATTAATTTGTCTAAAATTACCTAACAAGTCAGTAGCTGGGCTGGAATTTTAAAGCCTGTGACGTTTGTTTATAGTGTGGGCTTTATACAATAGTAGCTACCATTTATCTAGGTCTTATTGGCACTGTGCTAAGCTCTTTTTATGCATTATGTTATTCAAATATTATCATAACTCTATGAGGTATGTATGTGTGTATTATTATTCCCATTCTGCAGAAAAGTACATTGAAGCTAAGGAAAGCTAGATTACCTGTCAGCTAATAAAAGACCTGAACCCAACTTCTCTGTCTGGCACTGAGGGCCATGCACTTCTCCACGACATTAAGTTGCTCTCCTCCCTCTTCCCCTCCCCCCCACCCCAGTACAAGCTTCCTGAGAAAGGGATTATGTCACCTTATGTGTCTTGGCAATCTCTTAGCTCATCTAAAATGGAAGAAGAGAAAGGGGCTGGTAGAGATGTGAAGGTTTGCAATTTGTCAAAGGGAGTTCTGTGGACACAGAGGATTATTGGAGGGCAAAAATATTTTTCTGCTTTAATAGCAGGAAACTGGAGTTGCCTTGAAGTTGAATAAAAATAGGAAAATTACTACTCTTAAGGGCCCATATAACCCATACAGGCTATGTGAAAATGAAGTGAAAACTGGAACAGAGACGCAGGAAAGTGACAGAGTGGTGTCTAGAGGCCACTAGTGTTAGCATTTCTGAACAAGTGAAAGACCCTTTGACCAGTGGAAAGGAGGTAATACAATTTAGAGGTAGAAGAGTGATATCCACACAAGGGAAATCTCTCTCATATGCATGCTAAAACGTGAGCAATCCTGTGCTGCCATCTTCTTCCCAGGTCTCATTTTGTGTTAGCCTTGGAAGGGCTCCAAGCTTTAGGACACCACGTCCCCCAGCTGTCAACACTGGGCCCCTGAGCACTCATCACATTTGGCACCCAGGCCTGATGCTCTGGACCATGATGCTTCCCTATCAGTCTCTGTAACAACTCAACAGCTGCTAGAGAAGTTTCTGCTGCAGGTACTGTGAGAGATAGCCTTACATCCCACATCTGAAGACACCGATTCTAAGAGATGGCATATCACATCTTTCTGGCAAGTGAGGAAGAATCGATTGTGATTGTGAACATTTTAGTAACATTTTCTCCTCAAAATGGGAAACAGAGAAGTCAGTGTGGGACACAGAACCCAGTGGCCCTGCATTTCAAGAGGAAATAAAAGAGCTTTAAGAAATAGTAAGAAGATGGGGTGCCTGGGTGGCTCAGTCGGTTAAGCGTCCCACTTCATCTCAGGTCATGATTTCAGGGTTCGTGGGTTCGAGCCCCACGTTGGGCTCTGTGCTGACAGCCAGCTCAGAGCCTGGAGCCTGTCTTTGGATTCTGTGTCTCCCTCTCTCTCCGACCCTCCCCTGCTCATGCTGTCTCTTTCTCTCTCTCAAAAAAATAAATAAAACATTAAAAAAAAAAGAAATAGTAAGAAGATGTTAAGGGCAAGTGCTTGAATTTCTTGCCTAATGAGGAAGAATATTTGTGTCCACTTTGGAATGGATGAAAGTGGGTGACCTGCTGTTCTGCAGGTCTTCTTTGGCCTTCTACATCCCAGGAAATTTCCTTTCAATTTGTCACTGGCCCAGAGAGTACTCGAAGGGTAATCTCAAAGGATCTAGCAAAGCAACTCTTCTAGATATCTCCCTCACCCATATCCAAATTGCCTGAAGTGCCCTCATTAGAGATTCATTGCTTATGTGTTTCATCCCAGCATCTTTCTTTCAGATCTAGGGAAAAATACGGTCTGTTGATATTAAAGCCTGCATGGGATAGGAGTCTGAGGGGCTGAGGTATCTAGACATATGATGGCAAGGAAATTAGAAAGGGGAGAAATTATGCAGAAAGGAGGGACACCTGGATGGCTCAATTGGTTGAGACTCTGACTTCCTCTCAGGTCATTATCTCATAGCTAATGGGTTTGAGCCTTATGTTAGCTTTGTGCTGACAGCCCAGAGCCTGGAGCTTGCTTCAGATTTGGTCTCTGTCTCTCTCTGCCCTTCCCCCATTCATGCACATGCTCTCTCTCTCTCTCAAAAATAAATAAATATTTTTTAAAAAGGAAAGGAAAACACCTTTCTTAAGGTTTACCTGGTGAGAACTCCTCACTCTCCCTAATGCTTTGGTAAGTCCCACTGAACCAGCCAAGAGTCAGCTTTAGGAGTTGACAGCCTAGCCTTCAGCAAATGCCCTTGACCAAGGAGCCCTGATCAGAGAATGCAGCTGGTCCTTTTAGATTTGATCATAACTGAAGAAAGGACAACTTCTTTGGCCAGTGGGGGACACTGTTTTCAACCAGCTGTGGGCAGTGATAGATCTTCTCCTTCCCTTCCTTATCTGGTTATATGTCACCAGGTCACATGCCAGGCCCTGCCACATGCCTCCTTGAGTTTCTTATCTCCTTTTACAAATACTGTCTCTGTCACTGACCATTCCACATCCAGAGCGTGTGCTCTATGGGTCTTGAAGATGTCAGCAATGCCTTCTAAAATAAAATATCCCTGGGTGTGCTTATACTTTATTATTTTTGGTTAACTTCTTAGCTATCAGTTAAAAATAATAGACATTAGTTGACACTCATTGAGAGAGAGAAGGTGATTATTTTAGGAGCTTGTAATATGATGCCAAAATGTTTTGCTCTCAAGAATGACAGTGATGAAGACTTTGTAGAGATGCAGAAAGAACAGCAGAAAATAAAGAAAAGTGAAAAAAATAGAACCAGCCAAGATAAATACTGAGGGCAGTTATGTGATAAATTGTAAAACAGTAATGTTGTAAGAGGCCCCAGAATTTGTAAATGGGGGCAATTTAAGGTTACAGGGTTTATAAGGACTTGTAAAAAGTTGTTTTTCCTAATAAGATTTGATATTTAGGTGCATTTTCAACATCTTTTTCATTGTGTATATCATGTATATGATATATATAGTAGATATTCAGTATATTTTTATATAATTAATGATATATGATATTATAAGGATATTATAATAATAATAAATAATATATTTTTACATAATTAAATGTATTTAATTTACTTATTTGTAGCAGAGGATAAAATATGGAGGAATTCTTGAAGGAACTTAATTAAAATTTTTTTAACATTTATTTATTTTTGAGAGAGAGAGATTGAGTGCACAAGCTGGGTAGGGACAGAGAGAGGGAGACACAGACTCTGAAGCAAGCTCCAGACACTGAGCTGTCAGCATGGAGCCCGATGCAGGGCTCAACCTCACGAACCATGAGATCATGACCTGGGCTGAAATCAGAGGCTTAACTGACTGAGCCACCCAGGTGCCCTGAAGAAACTACTTTTTAAACCAATCTTTCAAAGAATCAAGAATTAGAGAGGATTGGCATTTATTTTATTTTCTTAAGTTTATTTATTTACTTTGAGAGAGAGAGAGCACACGTGCCAAGTGAGAGTGAGGGAGGGGCAGAAAGAGAGAGGGAGAGAATCCCAAGCAGGTTCCCGGTGTTGCCAATAAGACACTGATGTGGGGCCTGAACCCACAAACTGCAAGATCATGACCTGAGCCAAAATCAAGAGCTGGACGCTGGACTGAATGAACTACCCAGGTGCCCCAGAGGATTGGCATTTATTGAGGATGGTCTAAGCCCTGGGAAGGTGAAATCATACACAGAAGGCCACAGGCTGCTTATCTAAGGCAGTTCAAGCCAAAGGAAGGGAGCAGCTCATGAAGCAACCTGCAGCAGAAGCCTTGGGTGGCAGATCTGGAGGGTGCCTAGTGAGCTCACGAGCAGAAAGATGACTGAGTATATAGAGTGTGAGGGAAGGGCTGGAGAGGCAGCAAGGTCAATGCTAACAAGGAGGTACATAACTGGAGGGAAATAAAATGTCCAGTTGCTCTCAGATCACATATGAGTGAATCTGAGAAAATGGGCAGAAACAATGTCTCCACCTGCCTCTGGGCTTGGAGTGGAGGTTTGCTCTGGGTTCCCCTGATGCTCTTCTCATCAAGGCAACTTTCCAGACAAAGATGAGAAGACTCAGGGGGGTGGTTCCCTCCGGCTTAGGCTGCAGAACTGGTCAAGTGGCCCTTTCAGATAGATGATCTTAGATCCTCCCTTATGAAGAGGCTCAGGCTCCCTTCTGCATGTATCTATTAAGATCAACCATCAGCAAAGCCATCGTGTTCAGGGAGCTGAAAGTCTGTCTGATGGTAAAACAATGGCAAGTGCATGCATCAGGCTTATAGCGGGCTCCATTTTTGGAGGACTCCATAACAATCATTTCTTGAAAATTGAAATAAAGAGCTAAAATCTCAAAGTGACTCTTTAAACAAGTGGGCAAAGTGTTTTAAGTATTCAGTTTCTAAAGGTTCCCTCCCCTGAATTATTTTAGAGGCTGTATTTCTCTGAGAATAGAGAAGTGAAGAACGGAAACTCATTTTTATCTGATTTGCTCTTAGTTCAGAGGGACAGGGCCACAGTTGGTGTGTGAAGGGGAAAAAAATTGAGCCCTAGACGCTTCTTGGAGCCAGGAAAGCTTCCATTTTCTTCTCAGCTTTATAGAGCACACCCTCAGGAAAATGATTGAAGTGTAGAAAATTATGAGCATCAGATTAACTGACTCAGAAAACTAGCGGACAGCTGCAATTTTCAGCCTTGAGTTGTATGTGTGTGTGTTTTTTTAATTTAAGGGATAGGAACCCTTTTATGCATTGGATTTTCCAAATTGCTGCCAAGAATATATTATGCTAATAGATAATAGCTTACAAAATAAGAAGACCTCTGGCTTTCTATTCTAAATTTCAGGCATGGGGGTGGCATCACCACTGTTCTATCATACTTATTCACTCTGATGAAAGAAAAGAAGATTGAACATTAAAAGCTGAAGGTCATCCATACAGTTGTCCCAATAGCAATCTGTGTACCTTTAACCCTGTGGAGGAAAAGTAATTACCCTTTGGCTTCTGGCGACCTCAACTAACCTTTGTTGAAGGGCCAGAGAAAATAAAGGCTGACCATCAGCCTGCCCTGGCTGCCCTGGGCTTACCCTGCTGTGTGAATGAAGAGCAACCCAACAATAGGATGAGAGGTTGTTGCCATGGAAATAGCCCTGGACGAAGGCGCAAACATCAGAAATTTATCACAATTAATTGTTTTATTAAGAACCTCCCATCTTTTGGATTATTCCCTAGGGAGAGGGGAAGATTCACTCTCATTTAGATCTCGGTGGAGAAAAATTCTGTTGAAATAAATGAGGCAGCCCATACAGTAAAACCATCTAAGTGGTGGCTGGGACTAGATAGCTTTTCGAGAGACGAAGGGATCTATATCTCCACATAATCTATAAAGATGCAAATGCAGACAGCCAGGATGAGGGTGTAGGAAGCTCGTGCTACCAGGCAAATGGGCTAAAGTGAGGGTTTGAGTGTCTGTCTTTTAATATTTTCAGGAGACTGTTGCCTTCACGAGGTCTGCTAAGGACAGGTACCAATATTTAATATGCATCAGTGAGCAGAAATGCAATGTCACATTTTGTTGTTCTTACTTAACCTTTCTGTTAAATAGAATCCACCCTCTATGTGCTTTTAAGGTGAGCTCATTTTGATTAGAGAATAGAAATTTGCCATCCAATTATGTGCAGATTAAACTAGACTAACCCAAGACTCTCTGGCTCCTGTGGACTAATGAAAGGAAAAAGAAAGAAAGTGAGTAATGGCTCTTTTATGGAGAACCTATAAGTCACATCTTAGGCATAACTATCTGTTATTTAGAAATAACTATTTTCTAACTATTTAGAAATAATAACATTTTATTTTTAACATTAGAAGTCTTTATTTTTACCTTAATGCAAGGGTGAAATTAGATTTTACAAAGTAAAAATATGGAATTTTTATTTATTTTTTTTATTATGTGGATTAAGGAGTTGTTAAGTAAATGAGAACTGGGTATCACCTCATCTTCCTTTTTCTTTTTTTTGCAATAGGGATTTAAAGCATTCATTTGTTGTATTTCTTAAACAGTGAGTTATTTATGTTAATCAGTTTTTAAAATAATTTGAGGTACTAAAACAAAGCAGGTGGTTAAGCTCAGATATTGATTTTCTCTTGAATGAGTATTTCATCAGTGAAATTGTAACCACCAATGATGGAGAAGAAACCATAGCAGGTGTTCACTGAAGACCCTGTTTACGATGAGATTTGCTCTTCTGTCACAGCATAAGATGCCAACCTGAGTTTCACTGATGCATTTTTACCTCCAGATGTTTTAGGATGTTAATCTCCTATTGGGGAGATGGATTAATTGACTTTAATTAGAAACTGGAAAGTTAGGCTTACTAGACATAAACTTCCAAAACAAAAAGACGATGTTGCCACTCCGTTAATTGACAATGAGATCCAGTCCTTGGACTTCTTGTTTACCCACCTCCTGCCTGCAGTTAGTTTATCATTAATTTTGCGCGTTGCTCCTATTGTTAGGGCCAGGATTTTCTTTTTGCTAACACACCAGCACCTGTGCTCACAAGGCCCATCTCAAACAATGTAATAGACGTGGCGAGAGTCATGAAACACACTCTGTGGCCTTTTGCAGGCTTTTAACCTTTTTCTCTGCTGTAAATAACAGTTTTTCCTAAGTGGCAGCAAACATCCCTAAAAATAAATGTGCAACAAGGTCCTGCTTGTGCTTACCTTGGAGTTCAGCGGCACCTCGCTTGTGATGCTGCTTCTTCATTTCCATGTGCTTTGGTATTGTGACGAGTTCATACCTACTTGTAGGTGCTAAGAACGTTCCTCCTGCTTTTGCAGTACCAGCCACGCTGTGCTTGGTCTTCACAGCCCTCGCTGTGTTTGGACCGCATCCAGGTTTTCTCTTCTTATTAACGCTCAGCTGGACAGCTTGAGTGAAGCAGCAAAACGAAAAGTGGAGATGGGAAGGGGTGTCTGTTGTTTTACCTGTTTGGGCCAATAGAAGAGTGAGAGTGAGAATGAAGATCAGGAACCAAATGTAAAAACTGAGGCTCATCTGTCCTGTGTGGACGCAGCAAATATCTCCTTGGTCTCCCCCATTCAAGATGATGATGCGTATTTTCTGCTGATTTGGGTTATCAGTTTGGTATTATGATTACCAAAAGATATTTCACTACATATAGTTTACTTGGGGAGCGCATTTTTGTTGTTCTCATTTTGTTTAGAGGAAAGATACCCGTGGACATTTATTTACTTTGCATAGAGATCTTTCCAAAATAATTGTGCAAGGAAAAGGATAGACAAAGTCTCTCAATGATTAGATATTTTAATGAAAACATGAGAACATTCACTGACTTACAACTAACTGTTTTGACTTAACTGCTCTTTAAGAACACCCATAAAAATGGTATGGAAGTATGAAGAGTCATCTAAAAGAGGACTACTGAGAATAGTTCTTTATATTTTTCTAGTTCTCTACTCTTCTAATTCTTCATCATATATATGCATGTATATAGGATGCAATATAAATGTGCAAACTGGGCATTATAAATGAACTAAATACATTATGGCAGGAACCAAAAGATAATTATGTAATAAGTTAAAGAAAAAATTAGGTAAATATATATGTGGAAAAATGCTAAGAATTGCCACCCAGTACACTTTGAATATGCATATTTGAAAAACAACATGGAATTTTGTTTACAGAGTTTAACATACTTTGAATAAGGTAAGCATACATATTTTAAAATAATATAACCTTATAATAATGAGTTTATAATAATGTTAGGTTGAATGGATATTTTCAACGAAGGGGTGAAAAGCTACTTAACTAGCTTATGGGTGTTAACACTACCAGCTCCAAATTAAGCATGCAGTAATGGCATGGCGTTATTCTGCCATACTCAGTATTTAAAATACCATTCCATGTACTATGATTCAGTGTAATGGATCATATATAGAATACTGGATATTTATGGGGAATACCTAACTGTGACATTAGCACTGTATATGAGTTAGAGGGTGCAAAAACATTATAAAAAATTATATGGCATCAGTGTTCCTCGTAAATGGACACAATTCAGTCTTCTTCAACAGACTGATGGAAATACGATGCTCTCAAACTTCCTATGGTTTCAAGCCAATGCCAAAAGAAGGTAACTTTAAAGACAATTAGACCCATTTAAATACATATCAAAAACAAAGATATTCCAAAGAAATGGTCACAGATGCATATCACAAAGTCTTACATGGTTCCTCCTGAGTTTGAAGCAGAAGTAGGAATTCTATAAAACATTCCACTTGAAAATATATATCATGTCATTCTAAAGCAAATGATTAACCCGGTTTAAAGTCCCAACCACCAGAATTCAGTATACAATAGTAGCATGTATCCAGCCGTGAAGTAGCTGGGTTTGGTGCTATTTGCACCTTCACACCACAAGCACATAACTACAGTTAGCATCTAAGCTTTGACCAAGAGTAACGGCTACACTAAAAGTTACCTGCAGGATTAAATACCTTGAAATGCTTCTGTGCCCTGGATTTCCAGTTAACCAAACTCTATTTTCAAGCAGAAAGTCCTGAGGTACTGAGTAGTTCTTGTCTGTAAGCCCTTCCCGCTGGTCTTCTGGTGAAACGGTGCTGGAACGTTTATGTTTTTAATCCTGTTTGATAATTGGACTCTGTCAACTAGTGCTAGTTGACCCATCACTAGCATTGCTTAGGGTGGAGATGGCTGGAAGGTTGAAGGACCGCAGGCCATACATCATTCTCCCCTTCTCAGTAAACCTTAGTGTGAGCATGGCATCAGGACTCTGAGGAGAGAGGAGGAGAGCTGAGCCATCATATAGTCCTCAAATTGCAGCCTTTCCCTATGTCCTGTGGTGCTGGAGAAGGGGATTATTGCTGCAGGAAAAAAAAAATCTGGCCACACTGTAGAAATAATCACTGCAGTTCTGCTCGCCCCCCACCTCCCTCTGTGTGCTCTCTCTTTCTCTGTCTCTCCCTCTCTCTTTCTCGCTCTCTGTGCGAGGCCCCAGCTGATTCAGGCTGCATCCATCCATACATAAATCATTCCCCTTATTCTATTGGTTACATGGTACATGGCAAGTATTGATTTTTTCCGTTGCCTCATTGCTGGAGAACACTTGGTTTTTGTGAGACAGAAAACACACACACACACACACACCACAAAACAAAACCTAAACCAAACAAAAAAAATCCTCACCAGAGTTTGATCTGGACAAAAAATAATGAAGCAGATTTATATTGTGCTACTGATAAGCATGTTCTAAAAAGAGCATACTTTGGGGAGGTCTTTTACTGTTTGTTTGCATGTGCTCATGGTATATACCCTGTTTCAAAATAAGAAAGAATTGTTCCCAGTCATCGAGAGCTCTGGGTTCAGAAGGTAGGAACCACACACACAGAATCTCCCTCTGTAATCATGCAGGGAAAGGGGACACCTAATTGATTGCTAACTCTGGGGGAAAAAAGAAAGTTTCGTTAAGACACCACTCCCTCAAAAAACAAGAATAAGGAGGAAAAAATAATGCCTTGTGGCCAGATGACATGCACAGGAAGAAAGAGATGTTTATCTTGGTTTATTTTCTGTGGCGATAAAATGTGCAAGTGTGACTTGTTTGTGTGAAGTATCAATATAGAATGTGCCTCAGCTGTCAAAATATTGTGTCTTTTAATACATACTCAGAGGCAGGACAGTGCAAAAAAGTGAATACATCTTAGTGTAGGATTCTGACATTTGAGTATCAGAGATAGAGTGTTCTTCAGAAGCCGAGTTAAAACACAGGACTCTTCATATATAACTTGTCACAAAGACCAATTTGTTTTAAAGTGGGAGTGGCTCTTGGACTTTATCCAAGGGAACGTTGTATTCCTGAAATATCAAAATGACTTCTTTATGAAGCAATGCTGTCTAAACGATTGGCTCATTATACAAGGAGATTGTTAAAGTGAGGAAATCGTTCTAAGAAGGTTAGGTTGTGACTATATGGCTTGAAAAGACTTAAAAGCCCATTTTAAATTTTATGAACTTATGCAACAATTATCAGTCTAACAAAGGGTGAAGTTTAGGAATAAAAATAAGTCAGCATGTTATGCAGGTGACAGGATATTTTAAGTTTTACCTAGAGCCATCAACTAAGAAGTTTGTCATATACAAATTGTAAATGAGAAGTGTAAAGGCTTCTTTAGCCTACTTTATGGCTAAAAAGAACTCCTTTCTACTGCAAACATTTAGTCTGTATATGAACAGAGTCTACAAAGTTAAAGAAGTCTCTTCCTTTGCCTCACACAATCTGTGCTGCAGAGTTCTTTTTGTTCATTTCTTTTTCTCTTGTTTTTTTTTTTTTTTCTTTTTGTTCTTTTCATCTATCCGTTTACTCTGTTATGTGGTCCTTGGCCCTTGGTTCATGTCCGTGACAGGGTGCTCAACAGAACATTCTGTGGAACGAGCTCTAAGGGGCACATCCTTGTGGAGCTGGGGCCAGCCTGTCTGGGTGCCTCCCCCTTCAGGGCACACAATTTATATTTCTGTTTCTTCTCATTGTTAAGTTCTTTTTATTGAAACACTCTGAACATCTCTGTTTGCATCTAAATTGCCCTTTCAAGGGAAACTCTGTGGCTTGAGGTGTGGGAGGAGACCTTCACGGAATTGTATCCAAATAAATGTTTTGCTATTTTGTTTCATTTTGTTTGTGTGGCTGGTCCAGCTTGGGGTGCCATTCAATTTCATATCCATGCACGGGGATGGTAAGTTTGCCTATCTGTCTACCCATGGGGTGAAGAAGTCTATAAAGGACTTTGTACATTTTAGATTTAAAAGGAAAACAGAGAAGAAAACAGCAACAGAAGCTTTAGGAAACCCTTTGAACATGACCTCTTCCTTTCTCTGCCTCATCCTTTCCTGCTTCAACAATTTGAGCAAATGTTTACGGAGCACTTAGTCTGAGCTGGTGATTTACCAGGGCGAGGGAAAGTTTCAAAGGTAAATGCCCGAGTCGGCTCGCAATCCAGGGAACTCGCTAAGCAAACACACAGGTGTCCACCCTGCTCCCCAGGCGGGGACAGGTCACTCAGGGGTGAGGCTTCTGCTCTGTCACGGCTTCCTGTTCTCTATCGGAGGCCTATTTCTCTAGAAAAGTCATATAGTGTCATTAAATAATGAACAAAACATCTTTGTTTTAATGTCTTCTCTTCATTGAACTCAAATAAGATTTTAAGTGACCAACATAAAGCTTTGCCCATATACAATAGGCAATTTATTAGTGTTATTTTAAAACAATGTGGGTTCAAAAGGAGAGATAATGATAATCAAAGCTAACAATTTATTATGCAGTTAGGGTAGTAATGCATTAGGTTGTATAATTTTCACAATAATCCTGCTTTTAAATAACCTTATTTTATGCTTCTTTTCTTTTCTTTTCTTTTCTTTTTTTAGCATTTGTTTATTTTTGAGAGAGAGAACATGCATGTGAGCAGGGGAGGGGTAGAGAGAGAGGGAGACACAGAATCCAAAGCAGCCTACAGGCTTTGAGCTGTCAGCACAGAGCAGGATTCAGGGCTCGAACTCATGAGTCGTGAGATCAAAACCTGAGCCAAAGTCAGATGTTCAACCAACTAAGCCACCCATGTGCCCATTTTAAAGATAAGGAAATTGAGGCAGAGAGAGGTCAAATAACTTGCCCAAGACTACTCAGCTCATAAATGGAGAAATCAGGTTTCAGAATCCTGCTGTTCTTAACTGGTACTCGGTGTAGAGGGGTGGTGGCAGCTGACAGAGGCACTTTAGTTCCGGGTAAGAGTCTTGAGAGGGTGTCACTAAGCGAATGGCTTCTGTGTGGCCCTGATGCATGTTGCATCCCGTAATTTTTGTACCCTATAGATATACTTTGATTCACTGTGAAAAAAAAAAAAAAGAAAGAAAGAAAACCTATTTTAAATCTACTAGTGGAGATTGCTATTAAAAGGAATTTGGGGGATGGGAGGGGAATTTGGGAAAAGAAAATATTTACTTGTTCTGACAGACAGGTCTGGAAATTTGTGAACAGAGTTTACCTAAGGTGAGGCTCGCCCACAGAAGTAACAGTGACAGGCCGCAGCAAAGGTGAATCCCAGGCACAATCCAAACATGGCTTCTGAAGAACAGCGACTTTCCAGAACAAGTGACAAGTATGCTCAGCTGAATTCATAGGGTTTAAAAAAAATTTTTAAATGTTTTTATTTATTTTGAGAGAGACAGGATATGAGTGGGGGGAGGAACAAAGAAACAGGGAGACACAGATGAAGCAGGCTCCATGCTCTGAGCTGTCGGCACAGAGCCCGACTCAGAGCTTGAGTCCACGAACCACGAGATCATGACCTGAACCCAAGTCAGATGCTTAACTGACCAAGCCCTTCAGGCACCCCAAATTCATATGTTTTTAAAAGAACCAGGGCATGACTCTTATTTCTTTTCTACTTAAATACTACCAGGTGAGACTACAAAAATAGTGAGTAGAGGGGCGCCTGGGTGGCTCAGTCGGTTGGGCGTACAACTTCAGCTCAGGTCATGATCTCACGGGCCGGGATTCCAGCCCCACATCAGGCTCTCTGCCGACAGCTCAGAGCCTGGAGGCTGCTTTGCATTCTGTGTCTCCCTCTCTCCCTGCCCCTCTCCTGTGTCTGTCTCTCTCAAAAATAAATAGTAAAAAAAAAAAAAATTAAAAAATAGTGAGTAGAATATACCTCTGATATTCGCCTATTATATTTCCTGACCCCCTCAAAAATTTTCAGGTAGTAAGAAATGCGGTTGTGGAACAGGCTGATTAGCCTGTTTGCAACAAATCCCTTAGAGGGAAGCCAGTTCAAACCTGTTCTGAAGGGACTGACCTGAGATTTGTTTGCCTGCCTGAGTCTCCTCCTTCTCAGAGCTCTTGGTCTCTGTAACACACAGTGATTTATTTAAAGAGCATTCAGTCAAGTTTTGAGGGCAAAGAGGTATTTTAAGATATAACATAATAATGACAATAATAATATTATTAGAGAGTTGATACTAATGTAGGTGAAATGTCATCAGGCACACATTTTCCTTCCTTTTCATGAGATCTCTGTTATTGTTTTTGGTTGTCTTTGTGCCTGTCTGATATATTGGCCAATCCCCAGCCTGAGATCCAGAAGGTATGTATTGACAGTGGCAACCTGAGAGCGTGCCCTGATAAACCCTGTTCCCCAGCCATTTGCTTGCCCCCACCCTGCACGAGCAGTAAGCAAGTCCCAGCAAGCAGAGGCTGTCTAAGTTATCACGCTCATTTCATGACCCAGGAGGGAAAACAAAAGAGGAGTGGGAGCCTGTCAGGGATACAACTGAACTCACATGCTGTGTTATAAAACTGGACCGGTAAGAACCAGGGAAAGGTTGTTTTACCTGAATTTATTGCCTAGCAACAAAGCCTCTACCTCGAGAGAATGCTGTTCTGTGGGTTACCGAGTAACTGGCTGTGACAATTACCAAACAGCTGGCCAGCTAATCTACATACCCTTTAACCCCAGCCATCTGAACAAGGGACCGTGGACAGCTCACTCACAATAGACACAACCTAATATTTTATTTAAGAACTGACAGAAGCCACAGCTGTATGGGTCCTGCAGCCGTGTGGATTTAACAATTTTAATCTGGACATTTTGCTCTTCAGGATCCCCTGTGCTTAAAGGGTTGTGGAAGCATGGGAGATACCCATACCAGTTTCATCAGAAGACTGCCCCATGGAGATTTGGGGAGGAAGTATTTCTTACAGCCGAACACAGAGTGCAAAGTTTTGTTGAGAGTGAAGAACCTGTAAAGACAGTCATTTAGAGAAACGCAAAATAATGTCTTATAGGTAAATGCTGAGTAGGCCTGGCTGTAGACTATAACCACATACATAATGGATTAGATTCTTCCAGTATGGTTAGATGTAGACAAGCATTTAGCACCCCTTTGACACGAGGAAGATTGGATTTAGATATTCGTGTTCTACAGGACCCTATTATAAGCCATGATTATTTCCCAAGTAATTTCTGTTCTGGACTCCAAATTGGGTGGGGGGCAGGAGTGTGTGTGAAACAACACAACACAACCATAGGTAGATTTGTTTGCATACATTATTCACATGCATGTCTTTAGGATTTTTATCTATCTGAAAGTGCTTTTCTCCTGTATCTGTGAAACCCCAAAATGTCTATGCCTCAAGTTGCAGGCTTACACATTTTCCACCCACAAACAGCTATGGAAGGTGAGTGCTGCACAGTAGAACGTTCAGAATAGTTTAGAGGAGACTTCATTACAATCTCTCTCTGTCCTGCCTCCACATTAGCCCTTGTGGGCACCAGAGAGAAACCTAGTGTAGGAAGTGGAATCATGAAAAGGTGAAACTCATCTTTTATTTTTATTTTTTAAGTTTATTTATTTATTTTGAGAGAGACGGAGACAGAGACAGAGAGAGAATCCTAAGCAGACTCCATGCTGTCAGTGCAGATCTCAGGAACCATGAGATCATGATCTGAGCTGAAACCGAGAGCTGGATGCTTAACAGACTGAGTCACCCAGGTGCCCCAAAAGCCACCTTTTAAAAACAAACATATTAGAACCTCCACAATGCAAGTCCTGAGTGGTCATTTTTGAAAGTGTTGCTTCTGTTTCAGTTATGTTGCTATGTACCGTGACAGACATTGCCAGAATGCTTCAGAATTGACTTACCATCACTTAATAAAGCCCATGGTCTTAATAGCCACATTTCATTTTGGACCAACCGGTTAACCAAGCACCTAGAATGGTTGGCACACGGCTGCCTTCAATATGCACATGTGGAAAGAACGAGAATGAACCCAGCTTTCTCTACCGATCTTATTAATCAGAAAGCTCTATGTGAACTGGACTGATTCAAAAATTTAAATTGACATCCTCTTGGTGGAGATGTGTCATATTTGGAACTATTTAAAGGAATCTAGTGTTCCTAAGAAGGCACATTCTTCATTCTTTTATTCAGTTAACAACAAATGTTTAGAAGGTGCCATCTATGAGCAGGTACTACTCTAGGTCTTGGGTTCCAGTGGTGAACTAGACAGAAGAGCTCCTGACTTTCAGCAAAGGAAGACAGAAAATGATATATAATGAAATATAGTAAAATGTCAAGTAATAATATACCAATGGGAAAAACAGAGCAAGAGAGAGAGTGAGGGATGAGAGGACAAGTGTCTCTAAGGAGATGGCATTTGAGCAGAGACCTAAAAGTATAAGGGGGCAAGACATGTGAAATCTGGAGACAAGTCTTTTTTTTAAAATTTTTTAATGTTTTATTTATTTCAGAGAAAGAGAGAGAGAGAGGGAGAGCGAGCGAGCAGGGGAGCGTCAGAGAGAGAGGGAGACACAAAATCTGAAACAGGCTCCAGGCTTTGAGCTGGCTGTGAGCTGGCTGTCAGCACAGAGCCTGATGTGGGGCTCAAACCCATGAACTGTGAGATCATGACCTGAGCTGAAGTCAGATGCTTAACCAACTGAGCCACCCAGGCACTCCTGGAGATACGTCTTTAAGGGGAAGGAATGGGAAGTGCAAAGGGCTCAAGGTAGCTATTATAATTTAAAAATTTAGTGTAGACAGCTTAATAGTATTTTTGTAGTAATTAAAGAGACCCAAAAGTAACTACTTTGTAAGAGAAAAATATCTACTGCATACATAAGTTTTAGGAGGCATTTTCTGTATAAATCTTATTAATCCAATCCTAGGATGGCTATGGTTGTTATTGAATAATTTTTCATATGAGTGAAGGCATGTGATATTTGTCTTTCTCTGACTAATCTTGCTTAGCATAATACCCTCTAGTTCCATCCACATTGTTGCAAATGGCAAGATTTCATTCTTTTTGATTGTTGAGTAATATTCCAGTGCGTACGCACGCATGCATGTGTGTGTGTGTGTGTGTGTATACACACATACTGTATCTTCTTTATCCATTCATCTGTCGATGGATATTTGGTCTCTTTCCATACTTTGGCTCTTGTTGATAGCGCTGCTGTAAACATTGGGGTGCATGTGTCCCTTTGAAACAGGGACTCGGTAAGTGTACTGAACCTCTTTTTATGTGATAATCTTTGAGATGCCCTGAGTCCTTTGAAACCATGTTTCCAGGGTGCTTAAAACGTATGCTTTGTGACATGTATCCTGCGTGATGTGATGTTGGAGTTTGTCATGCTTCCCTGCTAGAGTGGAAACTCTGGAAGGGCATGGACCCCATCTTCACCTTTGTTTCCTGTCCACTTCCCAGTGTGGGGTCTTTTGTGCAATAGGTGCTCAATAAATATGTATTTTGAAAGTGCATGAATATAATAAAACAAAAAGTATTTAGCACACAACCAAGCTGACTCCATGGCCTCCTAATTTCCCACCCAAGTGCACCCATAGCAAGTGCTGTCCCATCAGAGCCATGCTTTTGAGAGGATTCCATCTGATCTGGAACCAGTTTCTTATTGTCTGTCTTTCCACACATCACATGCCACACAAGGAGATGAATTTCTCTATCTTCTAGGTCTGGCCTATTCATTCCTCTTAGATTGTTCTTATTGATAAGTGGTCCATTGTGTTTTGCCTTGGTCACAGCAAAGACAAAAGGAAAAATCTGACCCCAGTTACCAGAACATTGCAGTAGCAGAGTTTGACAACCTGAAGGCTGTTTAAAATAATGTGTTTCTATCCTGAAAAAGAAAACCAAAGCTGGAAGCATCACAATCCTTGACTTCAAGCTGTACTACAAAGCTGTGATCATCAAGACAGTATGGTACTGGAACAAAACAGACACTTGGGTCAATGGAACAGAATAGAGAACCCAGAAATGGACCTACAGACATATGGCCAACCTAATCTTTGGGAAAGCAGGAAAGAATATCCAGTGGAATAAAGACAGTCTTATCAGCAAATGGTGTTGGGAAAACTGGACCACTTTCTTACACCATATGCAAAAATAAACTCAAAATGGATGAAAGACCTAAATGTAAGAAAAGAAGCCATCAAAATCCTAGAGGAGAAAGCAGGCAAAAACCTCTTTGACCAGCTTCTTACTCAACAATTCTCTGGAGGCAAGGAAAACAAAAGCAAAAATGAACTACTGGGACCTCATCAAGATAAAAAGCTTCTGAACAGCAAAGGAAATAATCAGCAAAACTAAAAGACAATCAACATAATGGGAGAAGACTTTTGCAAGTGATATATCAGGTAAAAGGTTAATATCCAAAATCTATAAAGAACTTACCAAACTCAACACCCGAAAAGCAAATAGTCCAGTGAAGAAATGGGCAAGAGACATGAATAGACCCTTTTCTAAAGAAGACATCCAGATGGCTAACAGACACATGAAAAAATGCTCAACATCCCTCATTATCAGGGAAATATAAATCAAAACCACAATGAGATACCACCTCACACCCATCAGAATGGCTAAAATTAACAACTCAGGCAACCACAGATGTTAGCAAGGATATGGAGATAGGGGAACTCTTTTGCACCGCTGGTGGGAATGCAAGCTGGTGCAGCCACTCTGGAAAACAGTGTGGAGGTTCCTCAAAAAATTCAAAAAAGAACTGCCCGGTAATTGCACTACTAGGTATTTGTCCAAGGGATACAGGTGTGCTGTTTCAAAGGGACACATGCACCCCAATGTTTATAGCAGTGCTACCAGCAATAGCCAAAGTATGGAAAGAGACCAAATATCCATTGGCAGATGAATGGATAAAGAAGATGCAGTATGTGTGTGTGTGTGTGTGTGTATATGTGTGTGTGTGTATGTGTGTGTACACACACAATGGAATATTACTCAACAATCAAAAAGAATGAAATCTTGTCATTTGCAACAATGTAGATGGAACTAGAGGGTATTATGCTAAGCAAAATTAGTCAGAGAAAGACAAATATCATATGCCTTCACTCATTTGTGGAATTTAAGGTACAAAACAGATGAATATAAGGGGAAGGAAGGCAAACTTAATATAAAACCAGGGAGGGGGACAAAATGTAAGAGACTCTTAAATGTAGAAAACAAACTGAGGGTTCCTGGAGGGGTTGTATGTGGAGGGATGGGCTAAATGGGTAAGGGGCATTAAGGAAGACACTTGTTGGGATAAGTCCTGGGTGTTACACGTAGGGGGATAAATCACTGGAATCTACTCCTGAAGTCATTACTGCACTATATGCTAACTAGCTCGGATGTAAGTTAAAAAAAAAAAAAAAAGAAAAAAATTAGAGAAAGGTTTTCTTCATAGAAGGTTTTCATTTTCTACATTATAAGATTCTGTGATGGTTGAATTTATGTAATAAATTTTTATTAAATTAATAATTAGAATATTAAAAAATAAAAATAATGTGCTTCTGAAATGGTGGGTTGGATGCTAAAATTTGTTTGGACGTCTGCCATTAATTCTAATGTCTTGAGGATTTCACATAATTTTCCAGTCCTATACATTCTAGAGGTAATGGCTTTTCTATGCTTTTATAAAAATCTACTGGTTATTTTTGGTGATAAAATCCCTCATAATGTTTTGAGAAATAATTCAAGTACCATGTACTTTCCATGAGTACACAACCCTTTGGATATTTCATACCTACTTCATCAATCGAGTTAATAATCTCAATATGAATAATAGCTGTCATTTATTAAATGTGCCTGCCACTTTATATATATTTTATCTTTCATCCTTAAACCAACTCTGCATGAAATATTGTCATTCCCATTTAAAAAATAAAGAAACTGAGGCTCAGACAAGCTCAACAATTTGTGGGAATTCAAAACTGGCCTACTAGACAGTTTTTTCTGAAGTTCATGTTTTTTCCAGGATGTTGCAAACATATTATTCTTTTTCTTAGTAAAAAAAAAAATAATTGGGAAGGGGTTACTCCTGGGTGGTTCAGTCGGTTCAACGTCTGACTCTTGATTTCAGTTCAGGTCAGGATCTCACAGTTCATGGGATGGAGCCCCTTGTCGGGCTCTGTGCTGACAGCGTGGAGCCTGCTTGGGATTCTCTGTCCCTCCCACATTCTGTCCCTCCCCTGCTCTCTCTCTCTTTCAAAATAAATAAGCATTAAAAAATATAGGGGGTATAAGAACAATTTGAAGTGTCTGACTCTGATTTAGAAATAATCCCCTGAACTTGCAGCCTTCATTCAGCAAGACGTTCAAGAACCTACCGTTGCCATGTCCAATACCGTCTGCTGTAACACAGCATAGCAGGACAGAACACCTCTCTAAAAGGAGTAGTGAGTGTAGCTGGGAGGACAAAGGTATATTCAGCCCATGAAAACACAGTTGGGATGAGAGTTGTAGTGAAGCCACAAACTCAGGGCTAAAAGGCACAGGTGAAAGGTTTTTCTGGAACAATGGCAGTTGAGGAGGGCTGACTGTTTCATTCATGCTTTGAAGCATGAGGGGTATCCACAGGCAGAGAAAGTCTGGTGAATATTCTAGTCAGCATGACCGCAAGGCTGGCGGCTGGATGAGAGTGGGCGTGGTCTTCAGAGAGGTGTCTTTTCCGTACTGAGGCTGGAGTGTAGCCATGCCTGCGGAGGTGGTGGTGAGATTGAAAGTTGGAACATGTCATGAGAAGGGAGCTGAGAGTTCACCCTATGTTGACTACTTGGCACTTAGTTTCCAACACCTCTGGTTTTCCTTCTTTTGGTCTTTTATTTTCTTTCTTTCCTGATTATTGGACTTACGCATGTCTGGAGAGGGAAATTCTGGAAAGTACAAACAGGTGTAATAAATCAGAAAAGTAAAAAGTCACCCTTGTCTAGTACTGCTAGCATACTGTGCCCTTTTTTCTTCACATATTGGAGATAATTTTGACTATAAAACTTTGCAGTAGGCTTTTCTTATTTAATGGATCTCCATCTTCACATCGCAGTACCATCGGATGTGCAATAGATGTGTCTGTGGTGTCTGCCCGTCCCATGTCCCTGTCTTTGAAGTTGCCTTGTACTCAGACCTGCTGAGAAAACATTAGGCCTCACCAGTTCCATGTCCGTGGGACATTTTTATGCCAGGTGGCCATACCTGGCTGAACTTTATATGGACACCTGACCCAAGCTGGCCGTGTTACATATTCTTCTCAGAAGTTTAGAATGAAGGCACTGAAAGACTGAGTCAGTACAATGGTGCTGGTTTCTGGAGCCAGATTTGGCACCAAGGCCTGTAAAAGTCACATGCAAACAAAAGTTGTAGAGCAGTAGTGGGCGTGGTTCCCTACAGAAGAGGGAGTAGAAGAGGCATGCAAGGGCCAGAGAAGAGACCACGGGGACCAGAGAGAAATGAAGATGAAGAGGGGAAGCTACCTAATCATCGTACTATTCTCATGAATCCATCTGTACTTCCTGTACTTTATTTCAGTTAGATTCTTCATCAGTTTTTCATAGGAAGTCATTTAAATAGATACCCATTCCTTTCAACAAAAAACATTCTTAATTATCGCAACTTATTTAACTCTTTTTAAACCTTAAGATCTTTCCCCCCAATTTTGGCTTTAGGTGTTTAAAAAAATATATAGATGCTTTACAAATTCGATCTTTTCAAATTTGATCTTTTCTTTGTCATTATTTCCATTGTATTTACTATTAAATATTCTTTCTGTAATAAGAGATCAGATAAAAATTCACCCCCACTTTTTTTGTAGATTTGAAAAAAAATGATGTCACCTGTTTTTAAATCTAATCCATATGGAATTTATTTGGTGTATATGCGAGACAAGGCTGTAACTGAAATATCTTTTAAAAATGCAAATAGCTAATAGTTGTTTCAGACTCATCCTCTCCTTTCACACTGATTTGTGTTATCTCCTTGATCCTATGTGAAATATGTATATATCTTACTAGGCAACCTATTTTATTTATTCAAAAGAAAATATTTTTTAAATAGAGAAAATACTTCTAGTCTGTGGGCAGTAATGACCCCTGGAGAAATCAACTGGATTCAGAGAAGAATGGTGCTAAATTAGAGGATTTAGGTTATCAGGTCATTTGATTCCTATGACTTTACCCTCCAGACTCTGAATGACAAGTTAATATTTATATTGGAATACTTCCATTTTCTTCCTGGGGCAGCATGGGTAACCCTGACAATTTTGATAGTTTTTAAAGACTTACTATATGTTTTCTATTACAGAACTTCAACTTGCAAAATGGTGTTTGTTTGTTTTTTTTATTTTAGAAAACACAAAACTATCCAGAGTTTAAAAATGTACTAGATTTGAGCACCTAACATAGGTGGCAAACACATACTGTCATTTTCTCTTTTTGCTTCTGTAGGAAATATGTTAACTAATTAGGGTCTCCCTTACCATTAAACTTGGACACAACACCAGAACTCTTCTTGACACAGTACTCCAAGAAACTGCTATTGCCAATTGGTATTGCTTGGTAAAATATAACCTGGTTTCAGAGTAATTCTAGAGAGGAATATAAATTCCTAAGTTAAAGGTAAAATAGAGGAAAAATGCTCAACAAAACATGTTTAGAGAGAATATACTGCAACATAATTAAGCCTATATATGAAAAACCCACTGCTAATATCATACTCAAGGGTGAAAAAGTAAGATCTTTTCCCCTAAGATCAAGAACAAGACAAGGATGTCCACTCTTACCACTTTTATGCTACATAGTACTGGAAGTCTTAGACACAGCAATTAGACAAGAAAAAGGAATAAAGAAATAAAGATAAAAAGAAAGAATAATAAAATAAAGAAAAAGGCATCCATATTGGTAAGGAAGAAGTAAAATGTTCACTGTTTGCAAATGATATAATACTATATAGAGAAAACCCTGAAGAGTCCACCAAAAAAATACTACAAAAACTGATAAGTGAATTCAGTAAGGTCACAAGATACAAAATCAATAGGCAGAAATCCATTGCATTTCTATATATCAATGATAGAAAAATTAAGAAAATAGTTCAATTTACAATTGCAGCAAGAATAATAAAATACTCAGGAAGTAAACTTAACCAAGGAGATGAAAGACCTGTATTTTAAAACTATAAAATATGGATGAAAGAAATTGAAGATAACACAAAGAAATGGATATTCCATGCTCATGGATTGGAAGAGCAAATATTGTCAAAATGTACATACTACCCAAAGAAATCTACACATTTGATGCAATCTCTATCAAAATACCAACAGCAGTTTTCACAGAACTAGAAAAAATAATCCTAAAATTGGTATGGAACCACAAAGGACCCTGGGGAGCCAAAGCAATCTTGAAAAAGAATAACAAAACCAGAGGTATCATAATCCCAGATTTCAAGACACACTACAAAGCTGTAGTAATCAAAACAGTATAGTACTGGCAGAAAAACAGACACATAGATAAATGGAACATAATCGAGCCCAGAACTAACCCATGATTATCTGGTCACTTAATCTTTGACAAATGAAGCAAGAAAATGCAATGGGAAGAAGATAAATAGTATTGGAAAAACTGGACTATTTGCTTACACCTAATACAAAAGCAAAATCAAAATGGATTAAAGACTTAAATAGAGACCTGAAACCATAAAGATCCTAAAAGAGAGAATAGGCAGTAATTTCTCTAACATCCGCCATAACAACATCTTTCTAGATACATCTCCTGAGGGTAGGGAAAACAACAGCACAAATTTACCCAAAGAGTGTGAAAACACTAATTCAAAGGGATATGTGCACTCTTAGGTTGATTGCACCATTATTTATAATAGCCAAATTATGAAAGCAGCTCAAGTGTCCATCAATAAATAAGTGGATAAATAAGAAGTGGCATGTATACATATGTACAATGGAGTGTCACTCAACCATATAAAAGAATGAAGTCTTGCCATTTGCAACAATGTGGATGGGTCTAAAGAGTATAATGCTAAGCAAAATAAGTCAGAAAAAGACAATTGTCATATGATTTCATTCGTATGTGGAATTTAAGAAACAAAGCAGCCTGGATGGCTCAGTTGGTTAAATACCTGACTTCAGCCCAGGTCATGATCTCATGGTTTTTTGAGTTTGAGCCCCACATCAGGTTCTCTGCTGTCAGGACAGAGCCCGATTTGGGCTCTGTCTCTCCCTCTCTCTGCCCCTCTCCTGCTTTTTATCTATCTCTCTCTCTTTCAAAATAAATAAACATTTAAAAAAAGAAGAAGAAGAAAAACAAAGAAAGAAAGGGCAAGCCAAAAAACAGACTCTTAACTATAGAGAAAAACTGGTGTTTACCAGAGGGAAGGTGAGTGGCAAGTGGGTGAAATAGGTGAAGGGGATTAAGGGTACACTTACCATGATGAGCACTGAGTCACGTATAGAATTGTTGAANATGCTAACTCTGCAATATTGGAATAAAATAGGTTATCTTTAAAAATTCATATTATTCAGAAATAAAACTCTTACGTTTAATATTCTGAGATTCGTATAATCAGACAGAAAGATTTTGTCCCAGAGTCTTTGTGATTAATCTGAAGGAAAAAAGTCTAAATTTTTATTTCCCTGAATTTAGGGACCCCCTCAAGGCTTAGAATAAAACTCAGAGAAACTTGCTAATGTGTAGGAAAAAGTTTGCATGAAGCTCATCAGTTTTCAGCTCAGGAAATATTCATTTGGTTTACAGTAAATGTATAGGTGTGAGGATTATCATCTCCCCATATGCCTAATAATTATTTAGTTAAGAAAACAACAATTCTGGACTGGACTCTTAATATTGCAAGCTGTGTGACCTTACCCAACTTAGTTAAACTTGCTATTTTGAAACTGTACAACAGGTTTATATTACTTACAAATCTATGTGCTTAAAAAAAAACCATTATCAAACTCGAATGTCTCTTCCTTTAAGAAATTTTGATTATTGCAGTTACAGTTTGCATTTTGTTCTTCTCTCAGTATTTGTTCTTCTCTCAGTTAAACCAAATAAGATGAAGTGATGCTAAGATGTGTTAAACCAAGCAAAGTGAAATAATGCTAGGGGTATGTTAAACCAAGCAAGGTCAAGTGAAGGTGTGTTTAGAGGCTAGATGAAGATGGAGAATGGAGAAAATATATGGTGACCTTGTATCTTCCAAACCAGATTGCACAGCATTGCCTTTTATCCTCTAGTGATTTAGCATTTGGCTTTGGCATTTAAAGTGGGCAGAAGGATATTTCTGGGGTTTAATAACCATTATTTCCATCTTTGTCATTAGGATCTAGAAGTTTTTAAGATTGCAAGTGCTTCAAAGTATAATCAATACCCTCTGCTAGAGCTCATAGTTGGAATGCCTTGTCAGGATTTCAGTTCTGGCAGCTTTTTCTTTTCTGGTAGTTCCAAAATGAGAAGTCCCTGGACTTAATCAGCACACCTTATTGAAGAGACCTACTGAGAGATTTATGATGCTTGGTTGTAAGATAAGATGACATTCATAGAAAATGGGTGATTCTGGCAGGAAAAACAAGCAGGCAGTTGGAAGCAGTTCAGAAGTATCTGCTTTTCCAGTGCACAGGTAATGCATTCCAGACATGGAGAGTGCCAGTCAGGTGGCTACTGACCTTAAAGTTGAAAACCATGGGAATTTATCCCTGCTGTCAGGCTTTGATCATGGTATGGAGTCATTGCCTCACTGGTTGAGGGTTAGAAAGTTGAATAGGTAGAGAACTTGGGGTGTTATAATTCAGGATACTGAGAATATTAAAAGTGCACGCTTATGGAATAAAATTTCAGTCAAAGGTGAGAAGGCCAAATGAAAAGTGTGTCTCTTTCCATTATGCACAGCCCTATTCCCAAGGAGTTACCACCCACACTGTTTTCTATTTCTAGTCTTCCAATGGTTACACTTTTATAGAACTTTAGATATTTATTTTTTAGCTTATAAGTTCAGGTTTGATTTGTAACTCTACTGTAGGAAAATATCTGGTTCAGCTCACATTCACCAGCCCTCTTCCTTTTTCCTTCTCCTATTTTTTTCTTTTTCTTTTGTTTCTTTTGGCCCTCCTATTGGTTATACTTTCAGTAATATATTTGGCTTTTATTTCTTGTTCCTTCAATCTCAGACATACACGAAATATGGTAGAGTTGATCACACCTACACTTCCTCGCATGTCTTCTTCTCAGCTGCTCTACTGCTGGTCACTTCTACCATCATTTTCACATAGCCACGCTTTAAAGCATTTATATTCCGTATGGTAATTTTAATTAAGTCCTCCATGCTTTTGCCTATATGTTGATTCTGAAAACCAAAAAGAAATAAACATCCCTGACCATATTATAATATTGCTTGCTACTATTTACTGCAGAGCCAGAGTGTGACTGTAGAGATGTAATTTATGTTCTTAAATCAGGTCTGCTTGAAGTGTAGAATATTTCAAGTTCCAAGTTCAAGATTTTCTTTTCTTAGCCTCTGTAAATTTATTATAATCATGCTTCATATTTTTGCCATGAATTTTTATACAGAATTTCATTTTTTCCTGGAATTTTCTAGTTTCCTTTCATTTTTCTTGTTGACATCAGGAACATAAACTTTCTTCATTGTGCACCACCCCAAAGCCAACCCACAAACTTTTCAGTCAGCTGCATTAAGTGTCTGCTCAGTTCCAGGGGTCGTCTTGTGAAATAACCCCTCTGATCTTCATTGTAGCTTCTCTGGATTCTTCTTATACTCATAGTGCCTTTTCCTGTCTTCTATTTAACCACGAGTGTAATCTCATATGCATTCATCCTCAGAAAAGCTTTTTATACCTTTGTCCCACACATGTTCTATTCTTCACTTCTTAGACATTTATTGATTGATTGATTGATTTATATTTAGTATTTTAACTGTCATTTCAATTGGTTTGAGAAATGAAGGGAGGTAAAAAATATTTTCCAGGTTCAATACATTGTATTGGAGCACCCCAATTCTTGATTTACTAGCAGACATTGATATCAAAAGGAACATAGACACCTAAAATGTGAAGATTTCTCCCAGAATGTAACCTAGAGAAGCAGCATTTACTCTAATGTGCATGCAAGTTCTGTTTTAAAATTGGAGTACCCTTTCCATGTATGTGATCTCATAACCTGCTTGGAATTAAGACACCACTTGAAATTAATGGAGCTGCAAAAATTGCTGGTATTGCATTGACCCATTGCAGGCATTATTATCCTAAGTCCTGGGAATGGAGCCTCATTTCATCGATAAAAGAGCTTCAACGACTGCAACTCCAGAGTTGTCTGGAGACAGAGTACAGTTCCTGATAGGGACTTTAAATACAGCATGTAAGTTTATTGGATTTTGAAAATTACCACATAGGGCCAAGGAGTTTGGGTTCTTTACTGGAAAAGGAGCATGGGCCGCTGCTGGCAGTTTCTAAAAGGAGTTTCAAGCTTGTTGAGGAGGTTGTTTCCTCCATTCACAACTGTAAGTATTGTTTCTTCAAAGAGTAAGTGTTGGAATCATTTTGTGAAGTCAGACTCCAGAAGGAGAGGCAGTTGACTACAATGATGCCTTGGGAAGTCTGGTGACTAAATTTGTGTGTGGCAGCCAAGTGGGGAAACAGAAGTGATGGGAGGTGGATCCAGGACCCACTGGATTGGGAATGTTATTTATGTGTTCTTGGAAGAGCTCTTTTATTTGTCCATTTTGAAATGGATTTGTGTTGCTGGGAAAGAAACTGAAGAGCTTTTTATGAAATATATGCCCTGGCTGGTGATAGGTCTAGAGGGTAATGGTATTAGAGACTAAAAGGAAGTTTGAGTAAGACCATCAATGTTGTTGATGCACCTCCTCCTAACATGCCTCTCTTGGTGGCCTAGGGACAAAGAACCAAGACCCTATCTGTAGAGACAGAGATTCTTTTCATGCCCTTAAAGATCTCTGAGAAGTGTTTGGTGGGTAGGTGGGAACAATGTTAGGACCAAGTGTGGATAGCATCAACAGACTCTGTATTAGGTAAAAAGCCAGACTAATATGGGTGTGAATTTATAAAAACTCTGAAAGAAACACCCTGTGAGCACCCGAATTCTAACTAGATGTAAAACATTGCTGTTAAAATCCTTTGCAGAGAAACAACTCTCCAACTCCTGCCAATTAGAAGCTTGTTTGAATCAGTACACTACTAGTTAAACAGTGCCGACTGTCTCATCCTTTTAAGTAAAGTTTTTATTTGTTTAACATAAATAAAGTGCTCAATAAATTTTTACAAAGTGAGCACATTTGGTTGTAGTTGTAAATGGAATTGTGTTTTTTAAAATTTCTCTTTCTGGTAGTTTGTTACTAGTATACAGAAATGCACCAGATTCTTGTAAATTGATTTTGAATCCTACATCTTTCCTGAATTCGTTTATTAGTTCTAACAATTTTTGGTGAAGTCTTTAGGGTTTTATATATATATATATATATATATAATATTATGTCATCCACAAATAGTAACAGCATCACTTCTTCCTTTCCAATTTGGATGCCTTTTATTTCTTTTTCTTGCCTAATTGCTCTAGCTAGGACTTCCAAAACTATGTTGAATAAAAGTGGCAAGGGTATTGGCACAAAAACATACACATAGTCATTGGAACAGAGAGCCCAGAAATAAACTCATGCATATATTATCAGTTAATCTTTGACAAAAGAGCCAAGTTTAAATGATGGGGAAAAATAGTCTTTTCAGTAAATGCTGCTGAGAAAACTGGATGTCTAAATGCAAAAGAATGGAACTCTACCTTTATCTTCCACCGTACATAAAAGTTCACCCAAAATGGATTACAGAGTTGAACACAAGATCTGGAACCATAAAACTAGAAGGAAACTTAGGGGGGTAAGGTAAGCTCTTTACATTGGTCTTGGCAATGAGTTTTTAAATTTAATACCAAAAGCAAAGGGCAACAAAAGGAAAAATAAGTAAGCAGGGCTTCCCCAAACTAAAAAAATTCTGCACAGTGAAGGAAGCCACCAACAAAATAAAAAGACAACCTCTGGAATGGGAGAAAATAATTTGCAAGCTCATCTAATGAAGGATATCTAGAATATGCAAAGGTTAATATAATTCAATAGAAAAAAACCCCAAATAATGCAATTTTTAAAATGGGCAAAGGACCTCACTAGACATTTTCCCCTAAAAGACCTATAAGTGGCCAGCAGGTGCTCAACATCACTAATCATCAGGGAAATGCAAATTAAAACCATGATGAGATGTCATCTCATACCTATCAGAATGTCTGTTATCAAAGTGACGAGATAAGAACCGTTGGTGAAGGCGTAGAAGAAAGAGAACACCTGTGCACTGTTGGTGAGAATGTAAACTGGTGCAGCCACTAGGGAAAACAGTGTGGAGGTTCCTCAGGAAATAAAAAAATTGAACTGCCATTTGATCCAGCAGTCTTGCTTCTGGCTATATGTCCAACGTAAATGCCATCACTCTCTCCAAGAGATATCTGTACTTTGATGTTCACTGCAGCATTATTCACAATAGCCAGGTTGTTTATCCATTGATGGATACATGGATAAAGAAAATGTGGTACATACACACAATGTAGTATTACTCGGCCTTAAAAAAAAAAAAAAAGGAAGGAAATCCTGCCACTTGCAACAACATGGATGAACCTGGAAGGCATTATGCTAAGTGAAAGAAGTCAGATTGAGAAAGACAAATACTGTATGGTATCACTTACATGTGGAATTTTAAAATAAAAAAGAAGTCAAATTCAACAAAACGGTAGAATGATGATTGTCTGAGACTGGCAGGGAGAAAAATAAAGAGAGGCTGGTAAAAGGGTGCAAACTTTCAGATATAAGATGAATAAAGTCTGAGGATCTAATGTATAACATGGTGGCTCCAGTTGATGATATTGTATGATTGAAACTGAAATTTGCTAAGAGAGTAGAACTTAAGTGTTACACAAAAAAGAAGTATCTGTGGTGATTCGTGTATTAACTCAATGTTGAGAATCATTTTCAATGTATGTGTGTATCAAATCATCATGGTGTTCACTTTAAATGTATTTCAATTTTGCCAGTTATGCCTTAGTAAAGTTGAAGTATAAGAAGAAAGTAAAGAACATTTTGGCCTCGAATTATAACACTGATTTCTTTTTTTTTCTAAGTTTATTTATTTTAATAGAGAGTTTGTGTGCACACGAGCAGGAAAGGGGCAGAGAGAGAGAGAGAAGAAAAGAGAGACTCCTAAGCAGGCTCCATGCTGTCAGTGTAGAGCCCCACTCAAGGCTTGATCCCATGAACCATGAGATCATGACCTGAGCCAAAATTAAGAGTCAAGACACTTGACCGACTGAGCCAGGCACCTCTAAAACACTGATTTCTTAAGCCATGATTGAGTCCTTGTGTATATAATTCCCATCTTTGCTTAAGATTTGGGCCGATGGCGGCAAGGTTAGTAATGGTGTTGGTTGTAATGCTACCATAAGTGGAAGACAGAGGGATGTTCTGGAAAAGATCACGTCAGTTGGCGATTAGAGGGATTATATTGGCTCTTTGGTTAAACATTTTACAATTTTAAATTTAAACCATATCTTACTTGAATTATCTAAGACACACTGACTGCCCAGCATTGTTCAGAGCTAGGGCCAGGCAGTTTGCACAAAGTTTAGCTTTCCCACACACCTTGGCATTTGTTTTATTATCCTTGATCCTCTCTCGCTTTTTCCAGTGCCCAGTGTTTGCTGAATGTAGCTGATACTTCAGATTGTAAGAGGGCTGAGTTGGGAGAGAAGCATCTGAACAGGTGAGTCTCAGCCCTGACTGTTCACGAAGAGCTTTAAAGACAGGGTGATGGCCAAGCCCATCTCAGAGATACTGACTGATGAGTCTGGGGTGGGGTAAGTTTTATTACTTAACAAAATCTTCCTGGGTGATTATAATGCCCAGACACTGCTAAGAGACACCCCTACATTGGTTCTGTAACTTTGGAGTACACCAGAATCACACGGAAAACATGAAGAAATGAAGACTCTGGTCCTCACTGAAACAAGAGACCAGGGATGGAGCCTATATTTACTTGTAAATAATTCTGAAGTAGGTGATTTGGTGACCACACTTTGAGAAACGCTGTTTTAAATAGTATCTTATAAACAGCTAGTATCAATGTGGTAGTAGCCATTTTGTGACCACCTCATTACGTGGATTAGAAGCTACCAGAGAGCCACACTTCTCCTCCATAGTCAGAAATTAATTTTTTAATTTATTCATTCAAAACAATTTCTCTCACACATCTCAATTCAAGGCACTGTATTGGAGCTGCAGGGAATACCAAGGGTGAATCAAACATAGATGTTATTTGGGGCACCTGGGTGGCATAGTCGATTAAGTGTATGACTCTTGATCTTGGCTAAGGTCATGATCTCACAGTTGGTGAGTTTGAGCTCTGCACTGGGGCTTTGTGCTGGTGGTGCAGAGCCTGCTTGGGATTCTGTCATTCCTTCTCTCTGCCCCTCCCCCACTGTGCATGCTCCCTCTTGCTCTCTCGCTCTCTGTCTCGAATAAACTTAAAAATAATTTTAAAACATAGGTGCTATTCACTAAGAACGTACAGGCAGATGGGGCTGAACAGGAAACTATAATTCATAACTTACATAAAGGTTTACTGCTAAAGTTGGTTATGAGTATAAGGTAAAAATCATAACTAGAAAAATCACTAAGGAAGGCAACATTTTGGAGACCAGCGTGTTGTCTTCAAAACACACAGCATAGGCCATTCTCCAACTTTGGGACAGGATGCTGCTTCTGCAATTGAGTCCCATGTGTGGCTGGCTTGCATTTAGGGATAATGTCAGAAAAAGGTATATCTTTAAATACTGAAATCATATTCAGTGCACGGGACATGGAAGATTCAAGGCTCCCAGCTCAGACTCACTCAGTCTTGTGTTGTTTGGGTGAAATAGAGCAGGAGGTAGCACGGGAGGGACAGGAGGGTGTTGCCTGAGCTATTTAAATAGGATTTCCTTCTCATCATGCTGTCACTCTCTTCATCTTTTGTTTATCTAAAAACTTTTAAGGTCAATGGGTGCCTGATAGTTAGAGACCTTTTTCTACAAAGCAAAAGGTGATTAAGGTGTAAAGAGAGACACAGGCCGTTCTGTGTTGAATGAAAGAAATGTTAGCCAACTTCAAAATAATGAAAAATTGCCAGAAAGAGTAGATTTATCAGATTTTAATAATTTTTATTTACTAGCATAGTATTGGGTGTCAACTCTATTAAAACAAAACAAAACAAAACAAAACAAAACAGTGTCTATTTATGAGGAAAAAGATAAAATCCAAGAGTAAGGTGGTATTGGAAGATTAACTGAAGTAAAAAAAAATATCAAAAGATTGACAAAATGTACAGAAGGAGTTAGACATTAATGTATAAATGAAAGATTAGTGCATTTCTCTCCAAGGGCTCTGAAGTGAAAACTAAACACAGCAGAATCATGTTTCACAGTAGCCTTGCTTAGACCATTGTGAATGCCCCGCACTGAGCCAGATCCACCAAGACCATCTCCAGCCAAGCAGGGAATTGCAAGTCTGATTGGCTTTAAGCCTCAGTACTGTTGGGACATGGCGGCCCCTGGCAGGGTTTCTGAACCTGAAAATTCCCTTTGCTGTTTTTGCATCCTTTGTACCTTGTGCACAGGCAGAGCTCCATCTATCCACACAGAACAGTCTTTTCAGGAACATTTGGCAAAGCCAAGTCAGTCTTTCTCTGATGCTGGCTTCGTAGGTGGAAACTGTGTCCATGGACTCATGGACCTGTGTAGTTCCACCTGAGATGGACAGCATTCAAGAAGAAACGAATCCTGACTTCAAGAAGAAACGGAATGGGCTTATTTTCCTACATACCTTGTTGGCTCAATTTGGGCCTTCAGTTGTTTTATGTTAACTTTTCGTGACTTAGACACTGGCCACCCCTAACATTTCAGCACCCAGGATAAGAGGACAAACAGAGGCTCACAGACCGTATGTCTATGTAGACACATGAAGATTCGATCAAATTAACATACTACTAAATATGTCCTTTCTTTCTACTTTCTACTATGTACCTTTATCATGAGAAATAAAAAATAATGTGGGTAAAGCCATGTTTTTTACATGATAGAAAGTTGGCAAATGTTAAAGCTGACTACATTTAATTATTGTGCCTGCCTTGGTATTAGTATGGGCTAATGATGTTTGGATGAGTAATAAAATATATACATGTTTTATCAGTTTTTGTATATTTATTCTGTAAGATACCCTTTTCTCTTTATTTTGGCAAAATCACTACCTATATTGTTATACCTAATACTGTTCATAATTTAAGTGCTATTTACAGAAATGAGCTAAAGGATTACAAGTAAAATTTATTTGTACTCAGAAGTGTACAATTGGTTCTATTTTGTCAAAAATCTAAATTAACTGAAAAAATAAAAACATTAAATTCATTTATGTCTTGAAAGTTACACTTAAATTCAAGATTTATTAAAAGTAAGCTAAAATTACAAATTATAATTTACAAACATAACAATTTTTAAATAAAAGTGGCATTTGAAATTTACTTTTAAATTCTGAGGATTTTTATAAACATAAAACTATTCATTATTCCAATGTTGAAAATTCACCTGATTGCCAATATAGAGTTTTTATTATTCTTCACATATACTATGTTTAGACCTGCATAAAGATAAATTTAAGAGTAACATGAATTGCTTAACTTTGTAAACCATTCTTCAGCCTCTGTCTGCAACTATTGAAAATATAGCACTAACTGTATCTTCCAAATCACAGATCGGTACTTGAAGAAAAGTAACTCTTAGTTTTGTGAGAATCTACATTTATTCTATATGAGAGGAAGGTTTGATAAGAGAATTAATTTGTCCTTTCTTCTGCCTAAGTGATTTTGCTGCTCAAATTCTATTCTGCTCTTAAGCAATGTCCATTTGGATCTTAGTGATGTCACAATCTATAAACCTTTACAGCACTCGGACACCATTGCCTTTTGTTTTGAGGACATAGGACAAAAGATATGGGGAAGCCTAAGTGGCATTAGGCATGAGACAGAAAGTTCAGTGTCTGGGTGGTAGGTACTATGCCAGTACTGGGTGTCAAATCCTGAGTTGTGGCAGAGGTGCTCCTGTGTTTCTAATGTGGTGGGGGTATGGGTGTGGGGGTATGTGTGCAGGTGATTGTGTGCATGTAAGGAAGAGTTCTTGGTTCAGAGATAACATAGCCAGTGAGTACCCTGAGAGCAGGGATTCTGTTTCATTCATCTTTGTACCCACAGTACTCAGCTCTGTGCCTGATGTTTAGTATATGCTCAATGGGCATTTGGTGAGTTAGTGGATTAAGCACTGCCTGGTAAAAGAAAGCTTCAGGAAGTGTAGCCTTCTCCTTTTTTCTAAAGTCATGTGTTATTCACATTTTGGTCCATCTCAGGGATGGAGATTTGGACCAGAGCAGACCCAAAGGCTCTATCCTAGAGTTCAACTATTGCAGAACATCTGACCTAGGGGCTGCCTGTCATGGTCCTAGATATAAATCTGAAACTGTCCTATGGGGTCTCCTTATGTCTCATTAACTTCATGTTATGTAGAGTTCCATCATTTCTTCTCTTTCTTATTTCTTGTACAAAGACAGACTTTTGGCCTGTGTTTATGTGTCTGGGAAGGACAAAAAATAGAGCAGCTGGTGGAGGTTGTCTCCCTCTTTCTGAATCCAGCTCAACTGCCAGGGCCCTCCCCAAACCTCCTTCATGAGCACTGGAAGAAGTGGAACCTCCACAAACTGAATCTGGATTGTGGACTGGTGAACCAAGCCCTGGGCAGGAAGGAGGGAGACCTGCATTTTATTCTTTCTCTGCTGTTCATTGGCTTTGACTTAACTTCTTGGGAATCTCAGATTCCTCATCTATGAAATGAAGGGATTTGTACTAATATCCAAGATCACACTTGTTCAAAAATTATGTGATTTTATTTTAATAGCATAATTGGGCAAAATATTTTTTAGGGTTTGCGTATCATGAGGAACTATGGCAAAGACCTTTTAGGGCTGGGAGATGGGCAGACAGCAGGTTAAATAGATACTTCCAGTGTTTATATAGCTTGTGGGCTATATGGTATTTGTTCAGTGACTCATTAAGAACAAAGAAAATCTACTTGAAAACCATTTATTTGCTCTGTCCATGTAAGATGTTAAGGCTTCAGAGATGAAGAAGCCAGAATTCCCACTCCCATGAAGTATGCAAACAAATAATTTTAGTAGAATGTGATCACTGGTGTAACTGAGAGATTTTCAAAGTATAGGAGGGAGGCACAAAGAACAAAGGGGTTCCTGCTACAGAAGAAGGGTGAGGGTGTCAGAAAAGGCCCCCAGGTGGGGAGATCCTGGAGGAAAGTACTAGGTCATTTTCATCTCTAAGTTCCCCTATAGTACAGAATCTATTTGAGCAGTAGATTTTTGATTAGTCTACTCTTTAGCAAACTGCTATGATATCAGTAATTGGAATTACTATAGAGGATGAGCTGGTGAGCAGCAAGCTTTGCTGTGGGCATTTGATGCATGCACTTTTCTATGGTAGTGGATGGTTCAAGTTTCAAAGGGTGCATATTTTCCTTCAGTGGGCCCAAGGGAGGTCATACTGTTGAGCAGAACCTTAGAGATGGATTTACGGGCACATTGCTCAAGCTCTTAGATTACTTGTCTCATTAGCAGTGGCGGGAATGGCTGAGGGTAGAGGAAGGAAGAGGCCAGAGATGGTTGGTATGCAAATGATTTCATAGTCATAGACTCAGGGCTCTGAGAGGAAGAAATTTCTGTCTCTGCTTATGAATCATTTCAGCCAAGGAACTTAGTACTGAGTCTGCATATAGCAAATTCTCAAAAAATATTCTGTCTCAATAGTCACTAAATGCCTACTATGTAACAAGCACTGCTGTAGGCACTTAATAAATATTTGTGGAATAAATTAATTTCACTTAACTAATAAAATGCAAAGGACAACCAAACAACCTATGTGAGCATTTGGTGGCCATGAAATAGAAATGAAATATTGATTAACCTCTAACCACACATTATATAAATGCATCCCTCCCTGAATATGTAGCTTGTCCATGCCATCCAAGGGAACAATAACTTTTGTCTTTGTAAAATGTTTACTTGTTAAGTAAAATAGGAAATGAGATCTGTTGTGCTTTGTATCTCCACTGGGTACTCTGTTAGTGGTCTTTCTCTAATGGTTTTTCTCTTATATCAGACACACATATTTGGGATCATGTATGCAATATTGCAGTACTAGAGACCAAAAATTAATATTCTACATAAATCAGAGGTAGCAGACTCTCCTCTTAATATCTGTGCTGGTGTTGGGGTGGGGGGAGTATAAACCAGGTAGACCTTTGAATCATTTCAGGACTCTAAGGGAGCAAAAACAAACATGAACATCTTTATATTATTCTTAAAAGATTGAGAAAAGAAAAGGAAGAAATAAAAAGCTCGAATGCATTGTTCATTTCTTAATCTTTTATTATAAGGTTGTACTATTGTTGATAAATCACATTTGCAAACTACAGTTTTATTATGAATACTCTACTTTTTTTGTCACAGGAGAATAAAACATTCATTAGCCCTAGTTTTTAGCCATCTGATGAACAATTGGCATTTAGTTATCATGTCCAGTAAAGATAGAAAAGCTACTTCTGTTGTGTCAGAAGACATTGTCTCCTCCAACATCACTGAGACCAAAATATCACAATTATGTGTCCAAGGTCTCTAGATCAACCCAAACTCTACCTATTGGACGAGCCCTTTTCCTTTCAAAGCATTCATAGAAAAATTGGGTAGGACCCAGTGGAACAACATTCTCTATCTGGAAATGGCCAAAACAATTCTTGGAAATAAATTGGAAAAAGATGGGAATTACCTAGAAAATAAGAAATGGAGAGAAGGAAACCTATCTATCTCCTTGCAATCTCAACCAGCCTGTGCTTATCTAGAGAAGGAAAAAGGTTGCGTTGGAGTGGAGTTTTAAGCAGTTAGGCTCATCTTCAGCTCAGTTTACTAATAATGCTAATTCAGTATATTGAGCTCAGGGGCTACATGTGGACCAGATTTCCCTGCTGAAGGCTCAGGCCTTCCTTTGAACTTTGTCTTATCCTTTCTCACCTTCCTGAATTTGAATTTCACCCGTCCTCTTGGAGTTCTGATTTTATTGCCTTTTCCAAATGACCTTTTCTAACTCATTGGGTAACAAAGAGGGCTCTCAATGTTTATTGGTGTTTCTGGGCATGAGACACATTGCTGGCTGAGTGGCAAGCCCACAAGTTACAAACATGGTAGGAAAAGGTAGAGAGAAGGAAATGGCAATAAACAAAACAGTATTTACTAATCGGATTCTTAGATATTTGGAGAATGTTTAGACAAATAAATGAGCTTCTAAAATTGTACAATTTAAATTAATTGTGTCATGGTGGTGGAAGTGCTAAATAAAAGTCAAAAGTCACTTGTTCGCCTGGGATTCAACTACAGGTTAAATAACAGGTATTTAATTTCTTAAAAAAACTAATTTGTAGTGAGTCAAACCTAATATAAGCTATTTTTTCTCTCTCTCAAAACTGTGGTGTGAGTGAAGCATGGTATTGTCCTCTTATGGCCCGCCTTTCATGTTTATTNATATCCCTAAAGGGTAAATAAAAATCTGTTTCTAGTGCTCTGTTCCCTGATTTTAAACCTTTATGGTATTTTTTGATTTTAAGATTCCTTTGAGTTGCTGAAAGAGTAGACAGTACCTAGTTGTAGATGAGGAAGAGGATTGTCAAATACAGCTTGAAGAGCAAGTGGGGAGATGCTTGGAAGATGCCTTAAAGCAGTGTCTCAACCTTTAGTGAGCCTCAGAACTGTATGGAAGACTCCTTAAAATACCCATCACCAGCCCTGATCCACAAAGCTTCTGGTTCAGTGGGTCCAAGATGAGACCCAGGAGTTTGCATTTCTAACAAGTTTCCAGGAGAGACTGAGCTGCTGGTCTGGAAAACCATTGGGAAGCATTGCTCTCAAGTCTAGAGGGATTTGGAAAAGAAAAAAATGGAGGAGTGGGACAGTCGGTACAACACAATGAGAAAGGTTGATTCATTTTGCATGCTAGCATTTTACTACAAATACATTTCCCCCATTTTACTATTTTTTAGTATTTTGTTTTAAGATACGGTTTGTTTCCTTTGACTATCAGGAGCATTGTGCATCCCTGACCACCTTCTTCTAGGAAAAGTTGAGTCTATTTGCCTTCAGGCTGTCTGTACTTGTAAGTCCACAATATTCCATCATTGGGGGTCACCAATAACTTGAGGTAAGGACACTCAGCTCAAGAAGATTAACAGACCACTTTTGAAGTCCCCAGACCCTAAATAAAGCATGCACTTTGTTTAAACAGTCTAATTGTGGACCTCTCCTTTGGAGTTCAGAATGAGTTTGTGGGATAAACTACTTGGGGATAATTCGTAGATGTTTGGTAATAAAGGAAAGAAAAAAGAGCTTTCAGTGTGAGGAAACTTAGGGAAGATGATGAATGTATGGTCTGCTTGAGAGACGATGCAGAACCACTGTGGCTAGCGACATTTCGTTTGCAGGGCGATAATGTCTGTACCATCAGAGAGAGATGGGTCTTGGGCAGCAGAAAAAAGGTATTTGAAGGAAAAAATATCAAACCTGAAATCAAGTATCTTCTGCTTCGAGTGTGTAGAGAGATCGAGCGGTTCTTATTGTCATAGTTGGAATGTCAGGACTAATGTTGAGTTCACCAACTCAGTGAGGCGATCCGCTGGGAATTCTTTAGGATACCTGAAAATCTGTGCCAACTGGATAAGGGCCTCATTCCAAGAGGAATTGTGTAGTTTAATGATTAGCCTCTCAGGCACCTGAAATGCTTACATTTCTCAGATTGTGTTCAGAAGCTTGAAGATCATGTGTATTAGACCATGACAAATTCCCAAGCTCCTTCCAGATGGTTGGAACCATCTGGGGCTCAGGTCACACTCCCTGTGCCTGAAGTGGCACTGTCATCTCTTCGGCCTTACATGGCCGTGGTGCTGACCTGAGCAATTGCTACATTGAAAAGAAAGAGTTAATGTTCCTAGAGGGTTTGCGATTAGAAGAGTCACTATGGTTTAGACTGGGAGGGAACTTTGCTCAGTCCAGTGATCCCCATTCTATCCATCAGAGTCACCTTAGGGAACGAGCGCATCCCTGAAATATAAATGCACATTGGGATATTTGGGGCTAGTAGTTAGTCATCTTGTTACTATTTGCCTTAATCAGATCAATATTTAGCTTAGGTAATTAAGATACTGGAGTTTCAAATTGGATTGGGAAAAGAAAGGAAAAAGAAGAGAGAAATGCACAGGCTTTTAAAATCAGTCACATTTTTAGGTCTTCCATTGCAAAATCAAAACACAAACAGAACAATTAATATACTTGTTTCCCACTGATAGTTCTTTAGTTCTTTGGGAGAGATATTTAAATATTTAAATCGGTTCAAGTTTAGACAATAATCTTCAAATAGATCATGACTTATTTTCCAATGTATCTTTATAAAGTACAAAATTTATATTTTATCCCTAATTTCAATATGTTAAATTTGCAAAATCTGAGGCATAAAAGAAAACCAGATCTTAAAATTCCACTTACTTTGGTTTTCCCAGAAAGTGAAATTGAGATTCTTATTCAGAATAGCAGAAATGGATCCAATGTCCTTAAAACGCAGAAGGCTATTTTTAGAATGTACTAGTTCATAAATAAAAAAAAATCTCAATAATATGTTCCTAGGGAAGACACAGAAGAAAAATGTTTCTCTTTTTTTTTTTTTTTAATGTTTTATTTATTTCTAGGAGAGAGAGAGAGAGACAGCGTGAGCAGGGGAGGGTCAGAGAGAGAGGGAGTCACAGACTGAAACAGGCTCCAGGCTCTGAGCTGGCAGTCAGCACAGAGCCCGATGCGGGGCCCGAACCCACGAACCGCGAGATCATGACCTAAGCGAAAGTCGGACGCTTAACCGACTAAGCCACCCAGGCGCCCCGAAAAATGTTTCTCTTAGTTGTTACTTATTATACTCTAAAACTTTGGTATCTATCATTCGTCTAGCTACTGATCAAGCTGTCGATCTATGTATATGGGTCCAACATTGGAAGGGAAGCGTCTTCTTGCCGCACAAGTGACTGGTAGGAACGGCAGGAGCATAGGGCACTCAGCCCATACTGATGTGCCTTGTCTCCTTCCCTGCAGTGTTCAGTGATCTGCCTGAACGGGATGTGTGGGGAGCCCACAGTTACACAATTTTGCCCCTAGCTGGACCAACAAATTAGTTAAAAAAAAATTCTGGCCAAGATCTAACCCCATTTTCCATCTAGCCTTATCAGTTTATGAGCTTATACTATGTTTTGACTCTTTGACTTTTGTGCCTTCTTTCTTTTAAGGAGTTCCAAATTCATAGCAGATGTAAGGCAGTGAGCAGTCATCACCCTACAACTCCAAGAGACAGTGCTGCTGAGATTCCCCAAAGAAAGTCATTTTAAGAATTTCTCTCTGTGGGGCACCTGAGTGGCTCAGTAGGGTCTAGCTCTTGATTTTGGCTCAGGTTGCCATCTCATTGTTTGTGAGATTGAACCCCCCACCGGTTATATCAGTGTGGAGCCTGCTTGGGATTCTCTCTCTCTCTCTCTCTCTCTCTCTCTCCCTCTCCCTCTCTCTCTCTCTCTCTCTGCCCTGCCCCCCAAATAAGTAAACATTAAAAAAAGAATTTCTTTTTATGATAGAGCTTTATTTTTTCTTCTGTTCTTTAGCTGTGTTCATGGGTAGAGAAGAAGGGATGTAAGAACCTCATTATTTACTTGACTCCTATTCTACCCCATCCTCATCCATGTCCCACTGTAGCTACCCACATCACACTGCCTTTCCACCCCTCTGCTCCCTTCCCTGACTCTGAACCACCAGGTACTCTGTTTTCTTTTTCACCATCTTTTGACCTTTCTTTAAATTCTTTCTTTCCCTCTTAACCTATACAAATTTTCTGGCTCACTTACTCTGGCTCAGTGACTCTGAGCATGTCATTATTTACACCCTTCAGGTGGGATTTATCAAATACTGCTTTGCAAGTTCACCCACGTTGAATTGTCTTTGTGTTGTAACATTCTATTGTTGTATGACAAGGCCTGAAAAGTCTCTGGGGGCAGGCACTTAGATTTATACTCACGAGTGTGTCTCAATGCTTTGGAAATATTGGGTACTTCGTGAATATTAGTTGGTTGATTTAACTACTGGACAGCCTTTGCAGTGCTGTTTTAGGGTAAATATTAGAAAGATGGGGTCTCTGGCGGATGATTAATTCATTTTAGCCAATAGTTTTATTTATTTCTGAGAAAGAGAGAGAGAGAGAGACAGCATGAGCAGGGGAGGGTCAGAGAGAGAGAGGGGGATACAGAATCTGAAACAGGCTCCAGGCTCTGAGCTGTCAGCACAGAGCCCGACGCAGGGCTCGAACCCAAGAACCATGAGATCATGACCAGAGTCGAAGTCGGACGCTTACCCGACAGAGCCACCCAGGTGCCCCGATTTTAGCCAATAGTTTTAAAATATGCAAACTTGGAGCACCTGGGTGGCTCAGTTGGTTAAGCGTCTGACTTTGGCCCAGGTCATGATCTAATGGCTCCTGAGTGTAAACCCTGCATTGGGCTCTGTGCTGACAGCTCAGACCCTGGAGCCTGCTTCAGAGTCTGTCTCCATCTCTCTCTGTCCCTCCCCTACTCACATTCTCCCTCCCTCTCTCTCTCTCTCTCTCTCTCAAAAATAAATAAACATTAAAAAATAAATAAAATATGCAAACTCTTATTAGTTTTACCTTCAATAAGTTGCTGATGGAGGTTGAAAAAATAGTTGTTTCTACTTTGGCTTAATATAAGTAATAGTAATATTCTCGAGTCCACAATTCAAGAGCCATCAAGCTAAGCATTAATAGATATTAATCTCATTTAATCATTACAATAACTATGATGCCACTGCTGTCATTATCCTTGAGTCACTAGGAAATCTGGAGCTCCAACATATTGCCAGGTTGTGGTGTCAGCAGGTGTTTTGTGCTCTTCAGCTGTGGTGTTAACCAGAGGAAATGTGTAGGATGCTAGTTTGGTGGTTGAGAATATTGTTCTGAAATCAGCTGAGCCAGGGCTTGCTTCTCATCCTCATTATAAAAGCTGTATAATCAGGAATGGGTTCCTTAACCTTTCCAGTCCTCAAGTCCGTCATCCAAAATATCAAGACAGTAATTCTCTCAAATGAGATAATGCTAACAAAACACTTAGCACCGAGCCTTAAGTGCTCAAGAAATGTGAGCCATTATTATTACAATTATAATCCTGCTGCAAACTACTAATGATTACATTAGTAAAGGAGGTGAGGAAATCAGACCTCGGAGTCCTCTGTAAAAGGGATCCTTGAGAAGACTGATAGGACAGCGGTGTCCCCAGTGCTTCAGAAATCTATACATGCCAGTGTTTTCTAAAACCTTTATTCTTTTCTTTAGACATTAGAGGAATTGCATGGCACCTGCCAGTTAATTCAGTGAGACTGCCGGTAGATCTATTGATCTATGTCATATATGGACATATATGTCATACATATATGGACATGAAAAGGTACGGGGAATGAAATGCAAGCAGATGTACAGGTGACACACACAGCCTCCCCACGTGCTGTTTCCCTTCCTCTGTCTAGGGCTTCAGCTGAGCCTCGTGCACTATGTGCGGAGGACTGTGAGGCATCTGCGTGGAATGCTGTCCACAGGGAGGTAGGTCAGGAGTAACAAGTCTCATTACACGGCACTGGAGAATTTGGAGGGCTTTTATTCTCTTTTATGCTTTCTGGGTTTCTTTAGTTCTGTGCTTTGTTTGCTAAGTGAACTTAGGGCTGTGATAGCTGTATATTTGAATGGCTGCGGTACTAGAAAAAACGTCATCTTTAGGGTGAGCAGATCTGGTTTGGGATCCTTACTCTCTGACTCACTAACCTAGTGGCCTTGGGGGGAACATACCTGACTGGGCTAAGCCCCTGTCGTCCCTAAAGTGATGTCACTTCCCTTTAATACCCAGGATTGTCATCAGCGTGAAGGTGTGAAGTCCGGAGCTATGCCAACATTTTACTGAAAGAGCTGTCATACAACTGCTTTACACCTTTGTCGCTCCCTGAATTCTCTTTTCTTTGCGTACTAATGAACTTATAGGGTATGTTCTCTTGTTCCTTGTGCTATTTTCTCCTAATCTCCCCCTGTCCCCGCCAAGTCTGTAAAAAAATAACAGGGAAGTTTGAGGACTGAGAACACTCATCAGCATGTTTGTGCTGTTGGCCTTCACCTGCCAAGGTTGAGCGAGTATCTTGGTCCAGCCAGGAACCAGCTGCCCTTCTCCACCCACCATCTTCCCAGAGCTCCTCCTACAGCTGCTTGGTATGGAGACCCAGCTGGGAACATTCAGTCTCCTTCCATGCCTGCCATTCCCAGCCCTGGTGTCTGTCTTCTCTGAGTAGTTAGTTCACCCAAGTCCTGTCATCAGGCAGGAGGTAATGTGTCACAGGTGAGGTAGCAAGGCCTGGAAAAGGAAGTTACTAACCTGAGGCTAAGTGAGGGAGTCGGAAGCAGACGTTTGCATCACACCATGCTGTGTTTCCTCCAGCCCAGGGGACAAGGGAAGGACAGGAAAGCCAGGGCCTGAGGAGGGGGAGAGTTAGAGAAGTAGACATAAAATGAAAGGTAGAATTTCTTTTTCCAGTAGTGAAAGCGTTTATGCAAATATATGTATTCTAATGTGTGCATGATAAAGTACACAAACAGCTGTGTGAGTCCCCACGCAGGCTCAAGCTCACAAACCGTGAGATCATGACCTGAGCTGAAGTCGGACAGTCAACTGATGAGCCAGGCGCCCCAAGACAAAAAAAATTTTTTTTATTTAAAAAATTTTTTTTAAATATTTTATTTATTTCTGAGAGAGAGAGAGAGAGAGACAACATGAACAGGGGAGGGTCAGAGAGAGAGGGAGACACAGAATCTGAAGCAGGATCCAGGCTCTGAGCCGGCCGGCCGCACAGAGCCGGACGCGGGGCTTGAACCCACGAACCGTGAGAACATTGTCTGAGCCGAAGTCGGACGCTTAACCGACTGAGCCACCCAGGCGCCCCCCAGGACAAAAATTATTAAAGACCAACCTAGAGTTGAGAAGATCTGAGAAATATTCCTAACAGATATTAACCAGCTGTTAACCTATCCTTTAAATTTTTTTTGAAATTTAAAAAATTACAGAAAGAACAAAGATAAAGCTATAATAATGGCTATTTCTATGACTTAAAATGAACCATTATTAACATCTTGGGCTGTCTGCTTCTAGTCTTTTTTAAAATGGAAGCACTGGGACACTGGAGTGGCCCAATCGGTTAAGCATCTGACCCTTGATCTAGGCTCAGGTCATGATCTCACAGTTGGTGGGATCAAGCCCCACACTGGGCTCTGCACTGACAGTGTAGAGCTGGCCTGAAATTCTCTTCTCTCTCTGTGCTCCTTCCTTACTCACACACATGTTCTTGCTCTTAAGATAAGTAAATATGCTTTAAAAAAAGTTAAAAAAAAATAAAATTAAAGTACTTTATCATTACGTTTATAAAAGTTTAAATGCTATTTTGAAGTAAAATGAATTAAATTTAATATTACTTGAAATTATAGAAGTAAGACTAAAGGAACTATTGAACGTCAAATACATATTTCTTAATTTGAAGAATATTATTTCATGAAAGGACTTTTTTACATGTTTGTTTATTTTGAGAGAGAGAGAGAGACGAACATGAGCAGGGGATAGACAGAGGGAAAGAGAGACACAGAATCTGAAGCAGGCTTCAGGCTCTGAGCTGTCAGCACAGAGCTGGATGTGGGACTCGAACTGTTGAACCATACATAAGATCATGATCTGAGCTGAAGTCAGATGCTTAACTGACTGAGCCACCTAGACATCCCAAAAGAACTTTTAAAAAAGAGGAAAACATGAAAAATATTAATGTTAGAATCAAGATTTTAAAAGTTCTAGATTTTAATTTCCAGCATTGTAAGTTCACTCCCTGCTATGAAAGAATAGGGCCCTAGTACTATCACACATTTTCACATCTCTCTCTCCTCTGCCTCTATTTTTTGTGTTTTATTATTTTTTGTATATTTGGGTTTATAACACTGCATTTTATCCTGTAACTTCGGTTTACATGTTAAGAGTCTAATGGATTGAATGTTTACCATTAGTCTTTTTAAAAAATCATGCTTTCTCTATTTCTGAGTTTTTAATTTTAATTGAAAATGAATTGGCAGGTGTTTGTTGTCCAGTTTTTTTAGAGAGGCTCATGGGTAACATGCTTCCCTAGTCCCTCCGTGGTTCATCATGCTTTTCTATTTAACTGCCACTTTGGGTTTACCATTGGGTCATGCAAGTTTTGCATCAGAACAATCGTTCCATTGTCTTACAGCACTGATTGATTTGACAAAGTCTGATTTTAATCTCTTGTAGGTTATTTGCTTTTTATGTCCAGATGCCTAAAATTGTTTTATTACTAAAATTTTAGGAGCTTGACTAGAATCTTAGTGTAGTGCTATATTAGATTTTCTCATGTTCTTTCCAATGATAAGATGATTAATATTTTTTCTTCAATTCAGGTACATTTTTTGTATATTTTTGAATATATAACTATTCCATGTATCAGATTTTTTTAGGAATATTAGCTATCCTGTCTTTCATATCATCTTTTTTTTTCATTGCTGTAATTTTTTAAATGTGCCCGTACTTTAATTATCTCAAACCTTTATTCTATGTCAGTAATTTGATTATCAGTGGTACTTATTTTGTACCATTGTTTTCATTGGTCTGAAGTTTTCTTTTTCTTAAATAAACTCTTGTTTCACCATTTTATCTTTGTCTCAATATTGACTTTCTGTCTTTGTTAGGAAGATATTCTTATCAAGAAGCATATGTGAGAAAAGCTTATTGAGATGTTTTTCTTAAAGGTTTTGTTTTGTTTTGTTTTTGTCTTTGTTTTGTTTTTGTTTTTGTTTTTTTTAATATTTTATTTAGTTCTAGGAGAGAGAGAGAGAGACAGCGTGAGCAGGGGAGGGTCAGAGAGAGAGGGAGTCACAGACTGAAACAGGCTTCAGGCTCTGAGCTGGCAGTCAGCACAGAGCCCGATGCGGGGCTCGAACCCACGAACCGCGAGATCATGACCTAAGCGAAAGTCGGACCCTTAACCGACTAAGCCACCCAAACGCCCCTGTTTTGTTTTGTTTCTTTGATGTTTTGGCCAATGTGCTGCTGCTTCTCTGATCATGAAGAAGAATCCTCCTCAACTGAGTTGAAAAAAAAAAAGCTCCAAATTATCTTGAGACATCTGCATTTTTCATTCTGATTTACTAACCAAATTCTCAGAAACTAGGAGACCAAAAGGGCTTTGTATGTAACCCAGGTGAACACAGGCATCTACACAGGAAGCTCACCTGGGCCACCGAGGGTCTCCTTATCACGAGTTACCAGTTTTTATTTCTCACTCTGTTCAATTCCCAGGCCTCTTGTAGACGTTGTGTGCTTTTTGCAAGAGAACATTTCTAATTTTAGCTGCTGGCTCACATAAGCACATGTACTCCCAAAGAGAAAGATGAAAAACCTTCCTTTAACCCACATCTTCCTTGTATGTTAACTGAAAAATAAATACAGTACAAACTTCTAAATTAAAATTTAAATTGTCACATGCTGACAGTCTTCTCTATAGAGTAAGCAACTTCATGCATCTGACAGTATTTCTTTTCGCATCCGGATCTAAAAATATTTAATTAGTTGAGACGATGAGGTACAAAGAAATAAATGCAGAATTAAATCTTTCTAAGGGAAATACCCAACATATTCAAAGGCAAGATGCAAAGGCTTAAGACATATATGGTGTTTAAACTGTATTCAAGTAATAGCAAGATAATGGTAAGAAACTTAACCACTTTCATGTATGAGAACTCAGTTCAGTGTTTTTATGTTTCTCCTCACAGTTAGAAGGAGGCAATCCATTTTGGTTACATGTACTAAATTTTGTGGTCTTCTGAAATGATATACAGTGGTAGGCTGTTTCAGCAAATACAATAAAATCATTTCATTTACTTTAACATGCAAATTCAAGCTCCCTACTGCCGTTTAAAACAGAAAAAAAAGTTGCTGGCGTGGCATATGCTGATGGCTTTGTTTTATTCTCCTTAGGCTGAGAGCAGGTAACAGAGTTGGCAGATAATTTTGGTAATTTTATATGGAAAACCTTACAACAGCATGCAAAGTGTTCAATGGCATAGTGATTTTTGCTTAAGGTGTTTACTCACCAGAATATCCTTCATAAATTACTGCCTTCTGAAAATATTTTTAAAAATACAGAATTTAAATTTTGTGACACGTTGCCTAGGAGTGGATTCTATACCTGTAAGAAGGGGAGAAGAATCCAACTTTCCTTTCGTTGTTGACATAGATGAAATGTAAAAGCTAGAAAGAAAATTAGATGCCGTAAGTAATGTTTCTCTTCTCTGGTAGCTCATGAGTCATAGAACCTTTCACTCAGAAGAATCACTGTGGAAATCTGGGCTCTCCGGGATGTAGCCACAGAGTGAAAGTTGCCCCAGTCCCTTTTCTCGCTCTTTCTTGTATTTATCAACCTTTACATTTCCTTTAATTTGATGCCATAATCATGGGCTTCTGTAAAGTTTAAAATATGTTCACCTCAAAAAGGCACGAGTAATGGAAAATAAATGCATCCACCCAAAAGATGTGGTGCCAATCAGAATAAGAGGATTTTTGGGGGTGCCTGGGTGACTCAGTTGGTTATGCATCTCATGCTTCGTGGGATCAAGCTCTATGTCAGCTCTACACCGGCAGCACAGAGCCTTCTTAGGATTCCCTCTCTCTCTCTGCTCCTCCCCTACCCCCTCTCTGTCTTTTAAAATAAATTTTAAAAAAGAGGATTTTATAGATAGGAATGGTCATTTAGCTCCACTTTCAGAACCAGAACAAGTATTTGCTTGAATGCTACTGAGCTGGCCATTTTGCCAAATAATAGCACTTGCAAAGATTCTGGGGGAGAAAGGCAAAGCCCTCCAGAACAATACAGGGCAATGAACAACACTCAGAATTGAGCGAGAGTGTGTGGTTCCACAGCAAATAGCAGTGGCGACTGCTTCTTCTGTATTTTGTTTTTTTCTGGGACTCCTTGGTCCTCCCGGAAATCTGTGGGTCCAGCCTTAGTGGATGTTCAGCAAATGCAGTAGCACCAGATTGGGTCTCCAGGAGAGGAACTGGAATGCTTGGCAAGGGGGAGGCGAGTGGCTGGGGTCCTGCGGATGACAGGTCATCTCTATGGTATAATTTCCAGATTCATGTCTGGTCAGGCCTGTGAGCTCCAGGCTCACATGTCCATCTGCCTTTGTGACACATCATGCCTCACAGACCTCACAAAATGAATATGTGCCTGAAACAGGCTCTTTTTTACTTCTGCTCTTTTCTACCTCCAGTTTGTAAATGTGCTGAGAATTCATCTACTTCTTTCCATGCATCCTGGCTACCATCGTCTCTCATTTAGATTAAAACAACAGTCTCCAAATTTGCAATCTGTTTTCTTCCCAGACCTAACTCCTGTTGTAAGTGATGGCAAAGTTAACCTTTTAAAACACACCTCAGATTATGTTATCACCATGATTAAAACCTGTCATCAATTTCTCAACAAGTTTCACATAAAGTTCAAGCCCTTTTTGATGAGCTACAGAGCTTTTCATGGTCTGGCTCCACCCTGTCCCTCCAACCCCCAGCCATGCCCTACTCTCGTCACTCTCAGCATCTCAGCGTCTCATGCTGACCTCTGTTCCACCGGAGGACCCCTTCCTTCCTTCCTTGATGATCTTCTCCATAGTAGTCCACATCTCAACCTCTTGTTTGCTTTCTTCATTACACTTATTTCTACTCCATTCCACTGGAATGGAGTATTATTTTACTCATTTGCTTGTTTACCTATTTCTTTCCATCTTTGCGTGGTAGTATGTAATGACTATGAGGAAAGGGACCATGATTGTGATCCTGCTCTTATCAGTAGCACTTAGAGGAACCGATATGTGTTTATTGAATGAATGGATGGATGAATGCCGTGGAGCAGGCAAGACTGAGGCATAAAGACACAGTACAGGCACTGCAGAGGGAAAAGGCTGAGCTAAGACACGGGCAGGATCTATGAAATTATGAATCAAAAGGAAAATGCAGCTTGGTTATCAAATCCCAAAACACTGGGCTGAGGAGCCTGTCTTTGACATTTCAGGGAGGTGATTTTAGAACAAAAAACTTGTGAGACTGATTAATTAAGACGTGATGTAAGGAGGATACATAAATGAATGGGGATGAATATCAACAAGGATTGGACAAATATGCAAATGATAGTGTCCCGGAAGGCCACCAGACGAGGCCTGGATGGCGGGAATTGTTATAGTCGAAGGTCAAGGAAGATCCAGCATCCATCTCTCTTTTGGAAGGCCATAGCTCTTGTCAGTCTGGTTTAATGCAAGATGAACAAAAGTGATCACATTTTTTTTTTGTTTTGCTTTAAACCAAGAACTGCACCAAGTGCTTTATCCTCCCATCTGGTTTTGGTGGATATTCCTATCTTACTTGAGCAGAGTCTCAGGAGGCCAAGTAACTGGTTGTAAGTCATATTTGGTGAAGGGAAGAACCAGGGAATGAAAGCAGTACTGTTACCAGAGCTCTGCTCCTACCTTCTTTCCTGAGTCTAGTGAATTTTCAGCATCCTGAGCCCTAGGGAAAAATGGCAAAATAGAGACGTTTGCCTTTAGCATTTGCTTCTCCATCTTTTACCCTTTAAGGAGGTCCCTACCCAGGCCCTCCCTTTAGAAAGCAAGCAAGCTGATAAGTCATTAACACCTTAGCGTGAATTAGCTAATGACCCTATAGGGAAACTACTGAACTTCGTGAGGTGAAAATGTTTTACAGAAGCCTTCTCCTCCCCCTCAAATCCCAGACTCAGAGCTGCAACTCTTGGGTCCATGCTGGCTAATGAGCATGTGCAGGCAGAGGAGCTCAATAAAGATTGACTGATTTATTGATCGATGGGAGTGAGGCCGAGCTTAATCTTCCTTTGCAGCTGCTCCTTTCCTTCCATATCTCTGAAGAAGTGTGTTTGTTCCCACCCAACAGCCCCATGCATTGTCCACCCCACCCTTTTGAACTGGGCCTTAATGGGAGTTTGGTGTGAAGTTAATCAGTGGCAAAGAAACATCTAGAAGGGAGAGGCTGAAACTACAGTCCTGGTGCTGGGATCCTGGCAAGAATGTCCATAATACATAAGAGGAAGGCTGGCCAAGGGCTTCCCCACTGCCAGAGGAGGACAAGAGGAGCAACCTGAATCCCCCATAGAAACAATAAGCCAAGGCATCTCCAGCCTCCTTGCCTCTGTGTATGAGGCCCTAAGGGAGCTGGCAAGGGCTCGTAGAGCCTGGCATGGTGGGAGGAGTGGTGATCCTGGAACTCCTGGGCCTCCTTGCAACCAGCCTAACAGGGAGAGAGGCCTGCACCAGAAGGACACTCAGTTGGTAGGTGGAGAGCACCTGGCATGTGGCATGGAGCTGGGCATGCGGAGGCCTCATAGGCTGAGAGGCTGCCTGCCACAAGATGCTGAGGGGGTGGTGTGGCTGTGGCGAAGATGGCAGTGGGGGTGAGGCCACCCGCAATCAGGAATGTTTGTCTTCGAGGCCCACACTGCATATTTTATGTGTAGTTCTGGAAGCTGCACTTTACAAAGGATACATACACATAGAAGGGAGAGGGGGTTTCATACCCTGTCACATGAGCGACCATGGAAATAATTGGGGCTGTTTATCTTTGACAAAAGAGACCTAGAGGGCACCTGAGAACCAGCTTCACATACAGATCACAGCTTTGATTTATTCTTTGGTTAGTGTTAGAACCAATGAGCAGAAGGTGGAGAGAAGAAAGATGGGTTTCTAAGCCAAAGTCATCTGAAAGTGGGCCGGGCACTCGCCGGGGGCGTGGTGAGCTGCTCACTACTGGGGAAGAAGAGTACTGTATGAGGTGCTCAAGCATCCAGTAAGAGATTAGACTAGCCTACTGAGGGCCCCTGCAACTTTGAGGTGTAGGGTTCCAGGAACTCAGAATGGTAGAGTAGGGAATCCCTAGAACTCTGTACCTCAGGTGGCTGAGCACCAAGGTCTTGCCTGTTTTCCTGCAGGAAAAGACTGGCTTTGGAACTCAAAAATAACCTTTCATCAGTGGGAATAAAGGTGGCTTCTGAGTTCACTTTCAAATATCTCTAAATCATATCTTAGTGAAAGGAATGTGTCTTTACCTAATATTTATCATGTTTTGGATCTCATATGGCAGTCACCCTCAGCAAGCATGTGGCATGTGGCTCATTGTCCTTGAGATGTGTAATATACATAGAGGATTTCAAAGATTTTGTATGACAAAAGATACTTCATTTATATATTTTACACTGATGTTTTGTAATGACAGTATTTATATATATGTAAAATTACATTCATATATTTGTTTTCCTTTTTTAAAAAATGATACTACTACTACTAGAGAATTTAGAATTACATGTGGTTCCCATTGTATATCTATTGGCCAGTGTTTCTCTAGACCCAGGGCAATTAGTTTCTTTTTTTTTTAGTTTATTTATTTATTTTGAGAAAGAGTGGAGAGTGTGAGCAGGGGAGGAACAGGGAGAGAGGGAGAGAGAGAGAATCCCAAGCAGGATCCGCACTGTCAGCAGACACTGCACTGTGAGATCATGACCTGAGCCGAAATCAAGAATCAGATGCTTAACCAACTGAGCCACCCAAGTGGCCACCCTAGACCCAGGATGAGTGTTTTTGTTCATTATCTTATTTCATCCTCAGAGCTATTCCATGAAGTGGGTACTGTTATTGCCCCCATTTTTCACGAAGTCATTAGAATTTAAGAACGTTGAGTAACTTGTTCAAGGCCACACTGCTAATAATTTGCAGATCCGGGATTTGAACCCCCGTCCCCTAGACTCTGCAAGCACACTCTCCCGTTAATTGATGCTGCTGTATTGATGTCCTCTTTAGGGAATTGCTCCTATGTTGTAAAATGCTGAAGGAAGGACCATGAGAAACGATTGTGGAAATGCTGACAGCAGCTCAACTGCATAATTAAGAATGCAGCAGGCCTTCTGAAGTATGTGCCACAGGGGCAGGAAAGGACAGCGAGTCTGTCTGTTCGACTACAAAATCCAGGCCGTCACATGAGGGAAGCTGTAAATCCAGAACCTCAGAAATGCACATCACGCAGGGAACTGTAAAGTTTCTGAGATGTGGGCCCCTCCCACGGATAGAGCTTCCCCAGCTCTGAGGTCTCTGGGCTGGGTTTAGGCTGAGGTAGGAATACCTTCTACCTCAGGAGAGGCTTTAATATGAACAGTTTCTTCAGGGCTATTTGGTAGGGTTGCTGATGGATTACAAGGGGAGGGACAGTTAGGAGGTGTTTTGGGGAGAATTTACACAGCCCCTTCAATTCTGGCTCAACAAAACTCTCATAAATGACCATACTATATTTGGAATTGCTTTACCTGACTCAAGAAGGCATTTTCTCTTCTTTGCTTCTAATTAGTGTTGTAAGAGAAATTTAGGAACGGTTCTTTGCACTCTAGATGCACAAAAACCCATCTCTCTCCCTGTCCAGCCCCTGTGCCTCCCTTGAGGACAGAGTGTTGCTTCCCCTGCCCTAGTTGTATATGGGGGGGGGGGGCATCTCCAGGTCAGGCTGTAGCATGGGCTGAAGGCTGCATGTTGGAGGGCCCTCTGGGGCTGCACCTCAGGAAGGTTTCTTTGTGGGGATCATCCACCCTTCACTCACACTTAGGAAACAGAAGGCGGCCCTATGCTGCAGAGGGCGGGGAAATCAATGACAGGCCTTCTGCTGCTCTGAGTTACATAAATAAGTACAACCCCCCCTGCCACCACCACCACCACCAAATAACATTCAGTTGAGAAGATTCATGAGCCATGAGGTAAATGGGCTGTATAAATGTCTGGCTGAGAGGAGAAAGGAGCCATGGTAATGATTTTACCTGCCCAAAGGGAAGAGGAACCAGAGTTGGAAGGAAAGTGATTGACTTATAATTACACTGACTGGGGCCCCTGGGGTTGTGACCACAGAAAATTACTCAAGTTTTCCATAGCTTAGAGCAGCAACAAATCCCCCAATGCCCAAGGCTCCGAAGCAAGTTGGCTACGGTCGCCTCTGGGTCTCTCAGGAGGCCGTGGGGCACGTGGAGGGGGCAGTGGGAGGTTGGCCAGTTCAGGAGGTTGGAGGCAGAGCTGCATTTGGGGCTGTTTCAAGGACCTCACCACCCAGGACCGTGGAAGGGGGTGAGGGAGGCAGGAGACGAGTCAGAAAGGGCAAAGTTTCCGCGTACGAGCCATAAGGAAAACTTGAGAGTCCCATCCTCCTGGTTTCCAGGAACTCTGGGATGGTGTGGTGTGGCCCAGCGGATAGGACAGATGAACGACTCAGTTCAGACCACGGTTCCTCCAGCTGTGCACCCTGGGTCTGGGGGAGACACCTGGAAGTGACTTGAGGGGATGCAGCTGTTCTGGATGGCCTCAGAATGTTGGGGCTACACCTGCAGACCAACCCACACAGACCTGCCTGCCGGGGATTTTTCCAATCCTTTGGAACTCACTTTTTACTTCTAGTGACTAGTATTGTTAGCAGTAAAGGGCGTGACCAATTAGGGGTCAGAGTGGGGTTGGGTAGGTCAAGAACAGCATCCTTTAGCCAAAGGCCATGCTAAGTGTCTGCTCTAATCTGCAGTTCTGTTTCAGAGGCCTGGGGAGAACAAGGCTGGTGGGCCTCTGAAGACAATCCCCAGCTCCCACTAGCCCCTGAAAGTCCCATCAAAATTCTTACCAGAGTCCTAAAAGGAAGGTAATGGAATAAACTTGAGTTTTCTCTCTGTGTATTTTCCCAGCCCACAGAGTCAGCATGCTTTGCAGCTAAGTTTTTCCAAGGGCCATTGAATGTATTCCCTCTGAAATAAGCAAGCAGTTGCAAGAGAGATTTATTGAACCAAGTGCCTTTCATATGGTCCTGTTTCCTCAGTCTTCCCTCCACGGCATCACCAGTGAAACATCCATTGAGCTATGTCAATTCAGCCAGAAAAATACACAAGTCCCCCTTCCCTAACAAAGGGAGCACATTATTTTAGGCTGCTTAGGTGAGTCTTCCAGAGTTCCAGACAGAGGCTGAGCAAAGCTTGCCATTTAACAATGGTTCCAGTAAAGGCATCTGAATGACAGCAGTGATTTCAAAGCCCACTGTGAGATGCATCTGGAATTAAAGAGGGCTTAAAAGTGAAAACTTGCTCAGTATCTCCCACACCACCCCACCTCTTTCTCAGAACTGAATGGAAAGTAAAACCCCCTCCAGATCCAGCTCTGTCACAGTGTTAGTGAGCAAAGTGCAGTGCAGGTCACAGTATTTCTAATTCAGATTAATGACCCCATTCAGCCCTGTCTCCTTAGCAGGAAATTAGAAAATGTAGGAAGGAGCAAATAGTGATTCATAATGCGTGACTGTGGGTATTGGCAGTTGTGCTCGTTAAAAGCTAAGATATTGTTTTGATATAAAATAATTGAGTCTGACTTATTTATGGGATAAAGTGTTCTCCATAATGGGAGATCCCTCTTACAAACTCAGCTGGTTCCATACCCACATGCTTGAAGGACAGGAGAACTGACCTTTGCCCATTTTGTGTTTGCTGCAGCTCTGTTGGAAATAGCAGCTGTGGTAATAGACTGGTGGGGTGGTGTACTTTTCTTAGACTCTGCTTTAAAAAATACAACTTTTTTCAAGTTTTTATTTAAATTGCAGTTAGTTAACATACAGTGTAATATCATTCTCAGGTATACAGATCTGGTTTTGATTCTGTGTCTCTTCTTCCTTCCTTGGCCAGTTCCCCCCCCCCCCCCCCCCCCCACACTTCCATTTGTTTCACATAACTTGTGTATAAAATCAGGCCCCTTGTTGTCCTTATGTAAATTCCACTCCCTCTCCAAGTCCCCGTGGATAGCCATGCATATCCATTCTTTCCCTCCTTGTATCTGTATCTTCTCTGCCACCAAAAGCTCTCTCTTCCTCTTTGGATTCAGCCTTTTTCTTCCATTACACACTCAATATATAAGCTTGGTTCAGGCTCTTGTTTAAAAGGGAGAAATGAGGGGCACCTGAGTGGCTCAGTCAGTCAAACATCCAACTTCTGCTCAGGTCATGATCTCACAGTTTTTGGGTTCGAGCCCCGCGTTGTGCTCTGTGCTGACAGCTCAGAGCCTAGAGCCTGCTTCAGATTCTGTGTCTCCTTCTCTCTCTGCCTCTCCCCCATTCGTACTTTGTCTCTCAAAAATAAGCATTAAAAACTTTTTTTAAAAAAGAGGGAAAAATGATTTCTTTGAATGACAGTCATGCCAAGCTCAGGCCCTGGCATGCCCAATAAACCTGACTCTGAGGGGATGCAGTACTTATTTTGTGCTCCAGGGATGCATCTACTCTCAGATCTCGCACCAAAATACTGTTAAGGAGAACTGAGAAAAGTTGGATGAGTACAACTGAGATGTCATTTCCAACCTGGATGTGTATTGGACTCTCCTGGGGAGTTTTGTCAAAAAATGCAGGTCCCTATTAAATCTGAATTTCACCTCCTACCACTCTTTCTCTTACACACACCCCCCTCTGCCACCAGTCTCCTTAGTTCTCCTTGAACACACTGAGCACGTTTCTGTCTCAGGGCCTTTGTACTTGCTAATTCCTCTTTGGGACACTCTTTATCTATATATCCACACTGGCTTGCTCCATCACTTTTTAGGTTTCTGCTCTGATGCATACTGTCTCCTCAGAGAGGTAAACACACCATGAAAATAGCATCCCACCATCTGCCCACTTTTTTTGGTCTTTCTTTGGATCACCTGTCACATTATACATTTATTATTTCTGGTTGGTTGTCCCTTCTGGATAGTGATCTCCCTAAGGGCAGATTACAGCTTTATCCTCAGAACAAAGAAGAAGCTTCACATACAGTAGGCCCTCCAGCAAAGTCTGCAGAATCAGTGAATACAAGATGAATCAGAGAAGCTGAGTTAATCCAGGAAGGCTTGTTCTAAAACCCTGGTTCTTAAAGTATGGTCCCAGCACCGGCAGCCTCAGCACCACTGGAGGAATGGTTAGAAGTGCAAATTCTTGCGTTTCACACCAATCCTACCAAAGCACAAACTTGGCGGTGGCCATGTGTGTTTCTACAAGCCTCCTCTACTTGTGCACATGCTCTCTCTCTCAAATATAAACATTTTTAAAAAATGAAAAACAAAAAGCATGAACTTAGGAGTCAGACTTGGGCTGGATCAGGCCTTAATTTGATAAGGTGGGCAGCAATACCAGCCTTAGAAAATTAGCAACACTGGTACACAGTGGGTACCCTGTGTAGTTGTTAATAATGATAACAATAATCGGCATTTTAAACATCTGTAATGTTTATTATGCTGGTGTGTGTGTGTGTGTGTGTGTGTGTGTGTAATTATTCAGGCAGAAAGAAGACAGTGGAAAGTATATTCTAGAACATTTGTTCTCACAAAGTGATCTACGGCCAGCAGCAGCAGCACAACCTGGGATTTGTCCCAGATCCCCGGAAACAACTCGGGCCCACTCTCTGCTTTAATCCCTCCTAGTGACTGACGTATGCTCATCTTCGGCAACCCTGCTCTGAAATCACACACACACTTCCTCTGTGGGGGTTGCCTCTCCAGGGAAATAATCTAATAACAAATGGAAGACACCAGGGGGGTCAGCAACTAGAGAATTTCTGCTGAGGGACAAGTCCATAGAATCTGAGTCATGTGAACTTGGAAAAGGGACCCAGTTCCTGGTTTTGGTTGCCCAGCCCATTCAGTGGACTAGCTTTCTGACAGGTCTTTGAAAAATGAGGTCCCCAGTAACAGCCCTCTCTCCCTCAAACGTTTCTCTGGCTGCAGCGGTTAAACTGCTGATCAGGAAACTGGACCTGATGTTCTGTTAACCCCTTGTCAGCCAAAGCCCAGAGGCAATTTGTCTC